>NC_072767.1:39775604-39835617 GCF_022539595.1 Amphiprion ocellaris
TTGACTGGCCTGCACAGAGTCCTGACCTCAACCCCATAGAACACCTTTGGGATGAATTAGAGCGGAGACTGAGAGCCAGACCTTCTGGTCCAACATCAGTGTGTGACCTCACAAATGTGCTTCTGGAAGAATGGTCAAAAATTCCCATAAACACACTCCTAAACCTTGTGGACAGCCTTCCCAGAAGAGTTGAAGCTGTTATAGCTGCAAACGGTGGACTGACGTCATATTGAACCCTATGGATTAGGAATGGGATGTCACTTACGTTCATATGTGAGTCAAGGCAGGTGAGCGAATACTTTTGGCAATATAGTGTATGAGCAACTACATTCTCCCAAAAAGCCAACCATCAGAGAAAATAGGTTTTCATGTACTGAATGTACAGACTGATATCAACATGTTGTCACTTAAATCAAGCAGACTTTTCAGAGTCTATATAGTCCAATCAAATGCATTTCCAAAAACATTTAAAACAACAGTTGAACCAAACTGCTGTACAGTTCTAAACAGTAACACCAGACATACACACAATGAATAAAAGACAAATCTGAATTAAAACACAACAAAATAAAGAAAAATAAAATATAAACCCACAATGAACAATGAAATAAGATTGAGAAGTGGGTCCTTTTGAGTTGCTTTAAAGTCTCAGAAGTTCTTACATGAAGAGGTGAATAGTTTAGGACAGATGAGGACCAACTACTGCAAGAGCCTGATCGCCACTTGTTTTGTGTCTAGATCTTAGAATGAATGGTTGGTCGACTTCAGTGCTCTACAAGAACACTTCAGAAAGTTCTTGGTCTTGCCAAAAAAACGTAACAGAGAAAGGACTCTTCTTGCATCATTTTTAGTCTCTTTAACTTCAGTGCGTTTGTTCAATATTCACTATCCCTTCATGGAAGAAGGTCACATGTTGAACCTCCAGATTCTCCTCAACCCATGGTGAAACGTAAGGCGTAAAACATCCCACTTAACTTGATCTATAACTGCACAAGCCATAATATTTAAAAGGCCTATGATAAATCAGCTCAAATAAAAGAAATGTTGAAATCCTATTTGTATATATCAGTCCAGATATACATTGTTAAATTTCGAATTAGGTAACAGCTTTAACCGATCAACATTTTTAAAGAAAATGGCACCATTTATTAGCACCAGAAACTGTGAAAACAGAAAGACTCGACCGTTATCATTTTGAAGCATCTAAAATATAAAACATCTTTTGACTTATTTCACACTTTTTTGTTTACTACATAATTCCATATGTGTTCATTCATAGTTTGGATGCCTTCAGTGAGAATCTACAATGTAAACAGTCATGAAAATAAAGAAAAACCATTACATGAGAAAGTGTGTCCAAATTTTTGACTGGTGGTGTATATAGTATATAGAATCACTATTAATTCTTCAGTGTTGCTGGCAACTGTGGAGGCTTGGAGGGGTGTTGTGTGGATTCCTCTTTATTTCTGTTTTTGTCATATGACCTCATCATCACTCTGAAAGTGGCAACCATGCAAGTAGGATTTCAGTTTAGGAAATGGATAGAAGTCAGACGGTGAAGGTTGGGTTAGGAAGTTGCATGAAGCAACAGTCCAAAGCCACATCTGGCTGCTTCAGCCACCTGATCTGTGTGGATGAACACATTGTCCTGGAGCAACAACAGCCAGCTTGAAGATTTCCTCTTCTTTATTCTTTGATTGCTTCAAACATTTTAGGTTTTGTGGATGGTGTTATAAGGCTTTATAGTACACGGTTATACCCCAAAACAGGAGTTACACCCCTTGTTTCTTGCTCCAGAACAAAACAAAGCTGGGGATCAAATCACAGTCTCCACAGGTAACCACCAACCTACTATTCCAGCAGAGCAACAACTGCAACACTCCTGTACTACTGAGACTGAGGAGAGAGAAATGGTGCACCAGGTGGTTGAAACTCCAGTGAAGCATTAAGGGAAACATTGTGTTGTGGATTTGGTGATGAGTGCAGAATAAAACTCTTCAAATCTCAACAGGACTGATGCCAAAACAGGATGTGAACATCTCTGAAAAAAAACGACAATAGAAAGTCGGTCATAATGTCCCTGTGCCACGAAATACTATGAAACACAGTGAACATGGTTATATGGTTACAAATGTTGTTTTTAACCTTCGTCCTATCTGGGAAACTAAATTATTCTTCTCTGCTGCTCTGTTATCCAACATATTACTTTGAAAAAAAGCCTTGACGTATGATTTGACACAGAAAATGCATCACTGCGACTCATTACTCATTACCAAGTTATGTAGGTGTGAACTATAAAAAATGTAGAGCTAGATTCACAGTTTAAACAGCTTGGGTGCTTCCCCACCCCATTCATTCCTGTCTAAAACACTAGGAGACCCATTTTACTATTTAATGGACCGGATGCCGACAAGACTTGCATTCTTCCTTCAGGCGTCCTCACACATCTTTTACATTTCACTGCCGCCTTTTAACAGAGCATAAATCAGAGCCCGAGGCGGTGCAGGAGTGTCATATCCAGGTGAAAATGGAGGCTGTGCCATGTTTCATTCTATCTGCAGTCTGCATTGCCGTCCTCAGAAGGCACAACGGGAGCTTTTCCTGAGCTGGTTTCATCTGTGCTGCAGTCTCAGAGCATGTGTGGGCTCTGAATGCTACTATTCATACTGTATGGTGGAAAACAGAAAGAACACACAGGAGTATTTTCATTTCTTTGCAGAATCTGAACGTGTTCTTTGCATCTTTATGCCAGAACTTCTGCACCACAGCAGCCTGGAGTCCAGTGACCTTCATGAATGTCATTTCCCCCTGAAACCCTTTCCTTGGGAAGCTTATGGTAAAAGCTTTGATGTGAGGTGGAGGATACTGTGTCAGTTGTCTGACACAGTATCCGTAGCAGCTTTACCATAATCACAGCACAGTAATAATCACCTCCCACATGCTTTAAACCTCAGGGCACTCGTGAAATCAAGTCTGCTCCGGGTTTCACGGGCTTTTCTGGCTGGATATTTTTGACAGTTTCTGCCGTACTCGAGCACTGAGGGGGTGAGTGTTGATAAATACGTTATACATAAAACATGAAGGCCATGTACCTGCCTACTGTGCGGGTTGAAAAGGCTGCACATCAGCTCTAGGACTTTACTCTCATTTGTCAAATTGAACGCATTGTTTACCCTCTCTTTCTCTGTGCGGGTGTGTGCGGCTCAACTACCAGAAAATCACAGTTATGGTCCTTGAATCCAAACGGTGCCATAAAGATATAAAGCAATTTAATACATCTATATGCAGTGAAAAGCACTTACAGTATGTAGAGCTTTGGAGTGTCTCAGTCGTTTTACTCCACTTTCAGAGGGAAATATTGCGAAGAAGGCAGGACGGATATGTTGGCTTCCAATCAGCTGCATGTGTCAGCTTTAGAGACCAACATTTACTTTTAATGTTGGTCACCGATGCAGCATAAGGGAACATGCAGAGGTGGAAAGTGGCCAAATAGCTGCTTGATGATGCCGCCTCAGGCTGAGTCACGGACAGTTTGTTTTAGTTTTTTTTTCTTCTTTGTTCTCAAAAAGAAACTTTGTCCACCTGAAAAAAAATCAACTGAATGAGTAATTTAACCCCGACTTCAACAACATATGGGCCAATAGAAGCCTTAAAAAAGCTGTTCCACCAATAATGGCACATTCAGGGAGGAAGGAATCTCATGCGTGGACTGATTCTGACTAACAGGGTCAACTGGTTAAGGAAAGAGTTTCTTTCTCCAAGCAATGATTTAGCGAGGCTAGACAAAGACAGATGGAATGAAAAAGCTTTGTTTTATCATCAACGGCAGAACTATTTGAGTATTACATTTAGGTTTCATATCCCTCACATCTGATTTTACTACAGCTGAAGGACAAAAAACCCAAAAACTTGTGAAGCAACCCAGTCTCCCTGACCACTGAATGACTGGTAGCATAAATACACATCCTTTACCTGATTACTGATATAAATTAAATTGTTCTCATTAGTTTTTTAAAAAGACTTTGTGTGTTGTATAATTAATTACCGAAGTCATGAATACAAGTTTTCAAGTTGACAAAAATTTCTAAAAAAAAAACCCATTAAGTTGCTCTAATCGACTTCTTCTGTAGTTTTTGTTTGTTTTTCATGTTTTTGTTCATGCAGTAACTTTCAAGAAAAAAAACTAATGAATTCAACAATAATATTGCTGCTAAATACCTTCTGCCTTAACCTTTTTGAACTGCAATTGTGTATTTCAACACAATATTTAAATCTTGAAAGTAAAACCACACAAACTTAAACCACTCCACAATTTATAAATACACGTGAAATGTGAAATTTTATCATTTTTATCCACTAGTATGTTTAACTGAAGCATAGAGCAGCCAAATTTTACCACTAAATATGAATCCACTGTTAGTCATATTGCAAAATATTCCAAAATTCATGACTGTCTGAAATTGTCAAGGCATGTTTAGAGGAGGAGACTTGAATTCCTGAACTCAAGGTGAAGAAAACTTAAGATTTCAAGCCAATTTCATTAAGTTACTCCAACTTGAATTTAGTTTAAATCAACTAACGCAGAAATCTCACTTAAAATTACACACGGTGATGCAGGATTAGTAATCCAGCTAGAATGTTTGCTTTTTTTGTTGTTCTATAAATATTCTGATCAAGTTCTGCAAACTTTTAATGATGTTTTCAGCAGAAAGTTTTCTTTCAGTTCCCAGAATATTCTTCTTACTGACAGGATAAAGTTTGCTCTAAGAATTAAAACAAATGCTGCAATGAGAATGTCCTTCCTTTGTTGCTGTGTAACATTGCGGGAACATTTTATAGGCGCAACAACAGCAACATTCACAAAACATCCAGAGACTATTGCAGGCAAAATGTCAATCAAATTACAGGAACATTCTTCTGTGGTCTGGGGCCTAGGTAACACCTTGAAAATGTTTTTTGAATGTTAGGTTGAGAAAGCTCTTTTTTTAAACATGGAACATAATCTGACAACATCCTCCAAACATCCTCTTAATGGTAGCTCACTTTTAACCTCACGGCAACATTATTTGAACTGGTAAATATCCTAAAAACCTTCTTTGAACATTAGATTAAAAATGTTTTCTTTCAGAACTAGTAGATATGTCGACCTAAAACAATAATAAAATCATCTAAATCAATCAATTAGAGTCTTTATCTTGCAATTGTGCATTTAATTGGTCTCTTGGATGACTTTTTAGAGTGTAACCACCCCTGAAATTCTGGAACTAAGTCTCCCTGGATCCATCTCCAACCAGTTTTATTCCTCTTCTTTCCAGTTTTGCTTCCCCAGTGCAGCTCTGCCCCGAGGACTCTGTTCTGCCTGGTTCCACTGAATTGACCCACTGCTCCACTACGTTCAGCTTCATGCTCAATCTGAGCTCCAGCTACCAGCCTGATCCTGCCCTCAGCCTGCACATCCACATCCGACTACAACAAATTACCTTTTAAATTCTGCCTGGAAGCCTCACGTAGCTTCACCAACACCGACTGAAAGACACAGATGCAGTGTTTGCTTAACAACACCACAAATCACAGCCTTAGAATTACTATCAAGCTGAATCAACAATTGTTAGTCGAGACAAAAAAAAGCTGCTATTTACTAAGTCATTATTTCTCTCAGCTTTAAACATCTACGACCGCGGTTCACCTTGACTGGAGGCCGCGAGCAAAAGGCTCACCAAGATTCATATCATTAAAACTCGCACATGCATATAAACAACAAGCTAATGACCTTGAGCAAATTAAAGCAGTTTTGCCCATTAATCCACTCCCACTCGCTCAAAACTAAATACATAACAAAGTGGAAAAGTGCAGATTTCAGTGAATGGAGGGCAGAGAAAAGCACAGCAGTGGGATGAGACACTCGCATCCTTAACTTTTTCTTGAAATGCAAAACAGGCATATATAAATATACACATTTATATATTTATATTACTTTTTCCCCATTGGCTTTACAACTATTTGAAGAAGTTTAGATTTTGACCTGATGACACTATGAAAAGAAAAACAATCAGCAAAGAGATTTTAGTATTTGTCCTTAAGGGGAGGCATTAATGTCAGAAGATTAATAAGTCTGCAGGATTCATCATCTGGGAACCAGAAAGTAAATGTTGTGGTAATCTGATGCTTGAGGAGATATTTCAGTCTGAATCAAAGTGGTGGACCAACAGACTGACACTGGCAACATCCCAAGAGAAGCTAGAAACAAATATTTTAAAAAAGCCAGACAAAAATTTACATAATTTACACAGAAAAAAAAAAAACAACAGAGGGGAAAAAACCCTGCAAAACAACATCTGTAAAAGGTGATATGTTTTTTTTTTTTTTTAGCAGATTGAAACGCAGTATTAAAGGGTTATTTTAGGAAAGAACAAATTGTGACTATTTTTCCAGTTGCTATTTAAATCACACTATTTTACCATTTTATGAGATATTACCTGTAATTTAACAAGGAAAATCTGTAAATTAACAGTTAAACAGAAATTAGAGCAAACATCTGTAAAATAATATTTTTTGCCATTAATAAAAATATAGGTTTTTGACAAAGACAATATTGACATTTTTGGCCAGTTGGTTTGATGGTTAAAATAATTTTACAAATTGGTAAAATCTGTAAATTTCACAGCAAATTGTTTTAGAAGTTACAGGCAAAAACTAAAATGATAACAAAAATAGAAATAACAAAAATATTAATAAAGAAGGAGTTACCATTCATTAAAATATAGATTTTAACATGGACTTTATTGATATATTTGACCTGTTTTTACATGGTTATACAGTAGATTTTTTTTAATTATTTAATTTTACTAGTTAATATCTGTAATTTTACAAAACCAGTAACAACTGTAAATTTCACAGTAGATTATTTTAAAATTTACAAATTGAAACTTAAAAAAACATATAACACAGACAAGAATTAACTATCATTCATAAAAAATACAGATATTTAATGTGGACATTACTGGCATATTCGGCCTGTTCTATATTATAATCTAACAAAAATAAATAAATATTAAAAATCTGTGAAGTTGTAATTTTACAAAACGAGTGAAATCTGTAAATTTCACAGTAAATAGATTTAGAAGTAGAAACTTATCAAAACATATAAAAGAATAAATAAATAAATTCATAAAAATACGGATTCTTAAAATGGACATTACTGACATTTTTGGCCTGTTTTTTTTCTGACAGAATTATAGTAAAGTAATAGATTCTTTTACAAGCTATTACCTGTATTGTAATCTTTAGTAAATAGTAAGAAATAGTAAACAGTTTTAGAAATTACAAAAACTAACTTTAAAAAGAACTTCTCACAGTGCAGCACAAAAACACACTGGATACTGTAAAGACTATTCTACTACAGTATATGACTGTATAAGGCAGATGAATGTGTATGAGGCATCAGATTTCCATGCATGTGTCCCACCACCAGCCTTGCATGCACACCAGTACGTGTTCAGGAGTTTCGTCCTGCGGCCATACAGTCAGTGTCGTGCGGAGCCCATCTGGCCTCTGGCTGCCGTTAGCTGGCCAAGCCTCATCCGCCACCGTGACGCTGACGAGGAGAGCAGCAGCACTATTACAGCAGCTGCATCAGAGTGAGAGTCTCCATGCAAGCACAGCCTCACATCTTCAGTGCAGCTGTGAAAAGGGTGTGATGATGAGTAATCGCTGCTGCTGCGCTTGTCCCTTCGCCTTGGACTCCCCGCGGGTGAGTGGAGCTCAGAGGTGGTACATGTACTTCACTAACGGCGCAGACATGCATCCATCACACCATCAGCATGGATGTGCATAAATTCACACGCAGACAAAAAGGCAGGAAACAGAAACACTTGTCCCTGCTGGTGTGAGCTGCAGATTCCTCCTCTGTTCTACATGAGGTGTGATTAGATGGACAGATGTGAGGACAGAAATGACAAAAGCTGAGTGACAATGCTGCAAAAAATACACCAGATTCAACTACAAGCTAAAATCAGATGAGGAAAGCTGGAAAATAATGAAAAGTGAGGGCTATAAATTAATGCTTCATTAAAGGCTCTGCTAAAATAAAAAAACACCCTTTGGTGAAAGTCAAGTTTCTTACCTTGTTAATGTGTCCTTATGGTATTTGTGATATGCTATCATGAGGAAAATAAGCAGCAAATGGCATGGCTGAACATTTCCACCTTGAAATGCAACAAACTGGTGAAACTTTAAAGAACATGGAATTCAGACTCGCCAGGTTTCTATATAAAACCTTAAGAAACCAAGTCTGTCAGCTTGTCAGAAGAAGCTTTCTGGGTTATTCCATCTCAAATCACGAGGCTCCCTCTGCTCAACCATGTCTGATTTGCTTTTATCATAAACTATGAATATTTAAAATGGTATCTGTGAAATGTTAGAGTAATCTATCAAGTACTTTCTAAAATAACACTGATTAAAATATGGTTTCTGAGTTTAAAAATCAGCTCTAAATACACTTTCAGCATTTTTTCAAATCAGAAATAAAAGGGCTCACATTAACAAAAAAAGATTTTCTTACTAATAATATTTGTAGAACCTTTTTGACTACTTGGATTAGGCTATATAGCTTTTTTGTGGTGCAACCTGCTTAATCAGTTATGAAATTTCAGCAAAAACAACTTCTTTTGTCATTTTTGTTAACAAAAATTCCAGATTAAAAGCAATTCTGCATCTTTTGCTTTGTATTACTGTGACATGCAGCACTATATGATTCAGAAAATATCAGTAGCTGGTTTCTGCATTATCAATTTTGCTGTTAATGTGTGCTCAAAGATGAGACTTTTCATGATGGCTTCATTTTATTTATCTGTGTTTAAATATTTCAACATATCCATAATCAGAGATTATTTGATCTACTTGTTCAATATTTCTGATTACAAATGAATGATATGATGCAAAATAACATAAAATATCAGGTTTTTATTTTCATTGGTTCGTGAGATAATATCATTCCATCAGATTTTAATGTGCGAAAAAATGTGCTGAAAGTGGGTAGACACTTTTTTTTAAAATGATCTCAGAAAATATGTGATATGTCCATCAATATTTTCTGGACGCCATTTAGAAATATCCATAATTCACAACGAAAAAGTTTCAAGAACACCAGAGAAGCAGAGATCCACTGGAAGGCGATGGATGACTGGAGATGGAACAATGCTTATTCTTCTTTAGAGTCAGTTTCCAGTCGGAATATGCATGGTTAAATTATTCAAATATTAACTTGCCATTATTTAACATAGGGCAGTTTTACAGTGTTTGAACAGAGTTTTAGGTGAGCTGGTGTGCTTGAGCTTTGCAGATCTGCACATTCTGAAGGAAGCAGTGGTGTAGCATTATATTTAAGCCATTTTAAGGTCGAAAGCGATTACTGTCATAGACAAAACTTCAGAATATGCAGCTTTGACATATTCCAATTAGTTTTTAGGGGTTTAATCAGTGAGTGAGTGTAACATTTATCTTTAAAACTGCGTCTTTATCTTTGCTCTGAACTTGCAGCCTTTGATGTAATGTCCTTATTCTGGTCCCTGCATTACACACAGCTCAGGGTTTTTGACTTTTTATTTAAAATATGATGTGATGTATTAAAATAAGGACATCCATGCTGCAGCCATGCAGAGGCAGGATGAGTAATACGCTGGCGTTTCAGTGTTTGTGTGCGTAGGCTGCACGGTCCCACACCCGCCGGCTTGGACAAAGGTTGGTGACTCACCAGAGCTCAGCTGAAGCAGGAAGGAAAACAAAGTGATATAGAGAAGGAAGGCATAGGACTGGATTAGTGGTGGAGAAAAGAGGAGAATGGGAAGAGGTGGAGGTCTACAGGGAGTTAGACAACCCTAAGGGAGTTGGAAAATGTGCAAGGAGAGTAGAGAGAGAGATGGAGGCGAAGAGGAGACGTCTGCTTCCCCCTGAAGTCCGACCTATGGGGAGTAAGGATGAAGGAGTAAATAAAGAAAAGAGAAACCAAAAGGGGGAGGATCAGCAGCACCCACTGGGACTCTGAAGGAAGCTGCAAGGAGAAAGAGAGGAGACAGCTTGGAGGAACCCTGGAGACTGTAGACACACTGAAAGTCCTCGTGGATGTGGGCAGAAGACCATATTTGCTCGAGTAAATACAGAGACGACTGGGAGGCTCAGTGAGTGTGTGCCTGTGTGTGTCTGATTACACACTTTCCTTTCTTACAACAGTGTTTACATAAACAGGAACCGGGGACTGCATGCGGTGGCTTTGGGCCTCGAGCAGCTTCTGACTCCTTGCGTCACATCAGGCTGCTTTGCAAATCGTTGCAGTCGGAACTAGACAAGAAGGTTCACAGCTTAACCATTTCCACTGGGAATACCCGGTGATTAAAGGCCGACTTCTCCTTCCTCTACTTTCTCTGCTGTGGAACATCCTCTTAAAGACACTCTGTGGAGTTTTGACCTCTAGTGGTGCTTAAAAGTAGACTTTTGATGAGATGATGGAGGCAGTGAATATCAACAGCTGGAGACTGTAAGTTCACATAAGGTACAGAAGAAGCCATTCATTACAGAGCCTTTAAAAAGTAGTCACCCCTCTTGGATTTTTGAATTGTAGTCAATTTAATTCCACATTTATGACAAAAAAATCCCGAAAAAAAGACTCCATCATGCCAAAGTGAAAACAGATTTCTACCAAATAATGCAAATTAGTTAAAATTTTGAAAGAAATGTATTCACCCCCTTTAAAGTGACCCACCTAATCAACACATGTGCAGCTAACCGGTGCTAGAAGTCACACAACCAGTAAATTAAAGATCATCTGAGTGCAGATAGTGTGTCTTATGTAATTGTAATATTAAGAAATCAGTATGTGGAAGGTCCAGTCACTGGTGAATCAGTACTCCTGGATAAAACTACACCATGAAGACACTTCAAGCAACTCTGTGAAAGAGTTACTGAAAACATAAGTCAGGGGTGGATACAAGAAAATGTCAAAGTCACTGAATATCCCACGGAGTCCAATAAATTCATCAATAGGAAATTGGAGGAATATGGCACACGTGTAAATCTGTCTAGAATATATCATCCTCAAAAACTAAGTGTCTGTGCAGCAGAGAGGCCACCAAGACACCTATGAGTCCTCTGAAGGAGTTACAAGATTCAGCAGCAGAGATGGGGAGACTGTACATACAACACATGTTGCACGCTCTTTATCAAAAGCATTATGCAGGAGTGAGACACTGTGGAAAAAAGCTAATATTAAATCTCAACTAGAGTTCTCCAGAAGGCATGTAGGAGACTCTGAAGTCAACTACAAGAAGCTTCTTTGGTCCAATGAGAACAAAATTTAGCCTTTTAGCCCTCAGACTAGACACTAAGTTTGGTTAACAAGGAATGTAGCACACGTGTAAACCTACCAAAAGCATTGTTCTCTAAAAGTAAGTGATTGTGCAAGAAAAAGACGAATGAAGGAGGCCACCAAGACAACTATGACTCCTCCAAATTAAATGGACTATTATTTAATGTTGAAAACTAACAAGGGGCAAAACTTCCAAGGGTGGTGAGCACTTCTTCTAGGCAATGTAAACACCTAAAAACTCAGCTGCATATCCAGAAGTGTGTTTTACCTTGAATTAATCCCACCCTGCCAGGCAATGATTTAGATCATCATGTTGGTTGGAATCTCTAGATCTATAAAGTCCCTGCCCCTCCATGCAAGTTGACAGGATTGGGTC
Organism: Amphiprion ocellaris; assembly: GCF_022539595.1. Lineage (NCBI taxonomy): Eukaryota > Metazoa > Chordata > Actinopteri > Pomacentridae > Amphiprion > Amphiprion ocellaris. Next base: position 39,787,340 of record NC_072767.1, read on the forward strand.
TTTAAGTTTCTGACATATGAAACTCCAAAAGTCTGAATCCATGTTTTTGAAATGTAGTTTCAAGGAGAAAACACTCTGCCTTGATGTTGACTGCATATTTCACTCATTATGTTTTCCATCATATAAACACCACCATGTTAAGATGATAAAAACTTAAATCTCACCAGAGGGTAATTCAAAGCTAACATGATACATACAATATTCCTCACGTCAATATGAGCCCAGAGGCGATCAATTCTTAACACACAAGTGAGTGGAGAAGAGGAATGCTTAGTTATGAGGAGGCTTATAGGACAAAATACTGCTGAACACATTTTTGCACAGAAAAAGATACAATGAGCTTTAGTGAGAAACCACATATATAAAAGAATGAAAACTCTGCTTTAAAGTTTGCATCTTAAACTGCAATCAATGCAAACAATTTTCACTTGTTAGAACAAACTCAGATTGCAAACAGTATGTAGAAGAAGAAAAACAGGAAGTGCAGTTACATCTTTATCTTTACTGTAAAATGGCCTGTTTGGAAGCTACAATTTCGAAATCGATTGATCTTTTCTTCATTTCTTTATTCTAAAAGTTTGTTAAAATTTGGCTTGCACTGGCACAAAAAAAAATCAATGCAAACTAAGAACACTTGGACTATTTCAGATAAAGAAGTTTAAAAGTATAGAATTACAAATGCAGGCTGCTATGTTTATGAAAGTGGTTCAATATTGCATCCACGGTCTGAAAAAAAATGCACTGACAGCAAAACTACATGAAAATGCTTCAAAAACAGTACCAAAGGCATACAAGTGTCGTTTAGTTTGGCCACTGGATGGAACATTAAGTTTAGCAGAGACAGTTTAAAAGTGTCCACAGTTGGGATATCTAATAAGTTGGAGGGAGACAAGTCTAGACCTTTAATGAAGGCTGGTAAAGGTCACGCCTGAGGTTTTGATCACAGCATTGCGAGTGGTAGATATGTTCGGTTGCTGCACCTTATTAAAAAGTTCCTTTTTATAACTATATGTTTCCAATCATTCCAGATCCTGACTTGGATCCTAAAAACTGTGGAGCAGCATCTAATGTTCAAATGAACTTTAAGTCTCCGATGAATCCCTTAGAAATGAAGGAATGTTTCACTGAAGCAGCCCTGCATGCCTTTTACAGTAAGGTGAGGTGAAGTAAGAAATGTTATCTTACAGCAATACAATAAACACCTAAAAATGTCGAAGCCACATTAAGAGTTTAACACAAGAAAGGAAAAGTACATCCTCCATCAAGGCCAATTCTTGCTCTTACATTTTTAACAAAAGTGATCTTTATCTTCACTGAAACGACACTGATTTGCACTGAGGAACATCTTCTGCTGTCTGAATGACATGAAGACTCATTTCCTCAAAGTCAGATTACTGCAACTCTCTGTATCTGAGAATCAGTCAGTCCTCTCAGTCTCATCTGCAGCTGCTGTGAGACTTTAATCTGGTACTAGAAGAAAATCAAAGATTTACTCCTGCATCCCTGCATTAAATACCATTTAAATGCAGATTTTATTTATAAAGGCTTCTTTTATTTGCTTATAAAGTCATGCATTAGTTAGCACATGGGTACATTTCTAAGATTTTCTGTCCCTACACTGTTAGAAATGAACATTTATAACTGCAATCTATCTTGAAAAACCCTGGAAAAAAAACCTTATTAAAATAGTTTATTAAAAAAAGGGCTAACAGTTATATAAATAATATCCACTTCCAAAATCTGTATTTTTTGCAAATAGTAATTTCTACTTTTAAAGTTTTTTATTCTTTTTTTTTTTTAATTTTTTTTTTTTACTGTATTAAATCAGCAGAAAAAAGTCACTGTTTAACAGGGTTTTTTGCCATTTTCCCCCACAGTTTTTACTGTTTTTGTGGGGAAAATATTCCACATTTTTGCCACAAATTTTTTTGGTCAACCTTGCTACTGTATTTTACAGGTTTTTTTAAAGGAATTTTTACTGTCATAATATTTTAGAATTTTATTTTATTTAGACCGCATTTTATTTTTGAAATGTATCATGCAAATTGCCATCCAGTTTTCTCTTGACTTTCACTATGAAACTATTTAATTTCATTTTCCAAATTGATTTCTGGGCTGCACAGTGGCGTGGTGGTTAGCTCTTTCATCTTGCAGCTAGAAGATTCCTGGTTTACGTCCCGGCCTTCACAGGATCTTTCTGCATGGAGACTGCATGTTCTCCCTCTGTAGGTGTGGGTTTTCTCTGGCTTCCTCTCACACTCCAAAAATATGCTGAGGTTAATTGATTATTCTAAATTGTCCGTGGGTGTGAATGTGAGTGTGATTGTTTGTCTCTATATGCAGCCCTGTGACAGACTGTTACCTGTCCAGGTGTCTCCTGCCTTCATCGTAAGTCAGCTGGGATAGACTCCAGCCCCCCGTGACCCTAATGAGGATTAAGCGATGTATAGATGATGGATGGAGATTGATTTCACAAGCTGTCTTGCTTTTTGTTTATATTTTTGTTTCTGCCTGACTGATGATATGTACAGCTCGTTGGTCAACTCAGGTCATTTTAAACGTGCAATACACATTAACTTGATTTTATTTAATTCAGTGGCTCTTTCTGTGCCTGTGCTCCACATCTCCACCAAGTTGCATGAAATTTAACGTGACAGTTTATCTTGCTGACAGAGAGACAAATAGACAAATGGCACAGATTGCATCCTTCTGCAGCAGCTCTCGCCTTGGTGAAGAAACAATAAATAAAACAGAATTAGAAACGGAGTCTACAAAAGCTACATGCATTATATATGGGCTTTAATATGGAGCTGAGCAAATATATGCATCACAAACTCAGTCAGGCATTAATATCATCTCATGCAGTGTGTTGGCAAGTCAAGATATCCGTCTAACCCACTTTCTGCTCTTTCAGATTTTCTGTCCATCAAACCTACAAGGAAGGAAAACCAGAAACCCTTCAAGGATGAAAAGTGACCATCCCACTATTTAAAAAAACAGTAATATTAGAGCAAACACAACAAAGCAGAGAAATAAAAGTGACTGCAGGCTGCGTGTTTCTGGCTCAATGTCAGTCTTGTTACAGTGAGAGGTTAGCGTTGCACTTGAGAGACGGTCCCTAGCCTTTAGTGTTGAGGGTCAGTGACTCCCAAAAGGGACGTGGAATATCTCCCCAACTCTGCACACATCACTGCGTCACATGAATAACCCCGGCAGCTTCCTGCCAATGTCAGGGACACACGGGGCATATAAACGCCCACAGCGACAGCAGGGAGAAGAACCAAGTGGAAGCGAGGACACATTGGTGACAGATCTCTCATTAAACACAGACATACAAATATTGTGTTTAGTTTTCTTGCTGTCTTTTTTTTCTGCTTAAGTGCACGACTCTGTGTAGTTGACAGCGGGACTTGGAGCTGAGTTTGACAGATCCAGCACCATGCGGGCAGCTTCAATGAAATGCTAAATAATTGATTGTTGCCTGGCAAGAAGAAAGTAGCAGGTGTGTGTGTGCTGCTCATAGTATATGACTCTGACTCACGCAGGGTATGAATTCATTAATTAAATCGAGGATAAACCAAACCCCGTAGATGAGAGTGAATTCCCCTGCTAGGTTCACTAATTAAATCACAGCAATTATTTATAACAGCAGCCATAAAGTTAAATTAATGTTTAATTTTTAAACAAATACAGAGAGGGGAGTGTGTGTATGGAAGAAAGTGGGGGAACTATGAGTTGCATAGTGAGCTAAGAGAGACAAAATACCAATGAAAGTCTGCTCTGCTGCAGGTGACAGAAGCACAAATGAAATGAAATGGCACACAGAACAGCTCAAATGGAGAACGCAACAGCTGAGATCATCCATCAAATGAAAGCTTTTAGCCCCACGGACGAGCTGAGGCAGCAGGCGAAAGGTGCAGGTGAAGAATCAGTCACGTATTTGTGCTTGGATAAAGCTGAGGCAAGCAGAAATTAAATGAGTGAGTGAGGCGAACAGCTGCGAGAGGAAAACATAACAGTAGCTCGCAAGGAATATTATGAAAGCAACAGAATAAACAGCCCCAGTAATGAGCACATTCAATTATATTTAATTACATGATGTCAAAAGGGGTTTGTCCAGTTGCTGCAACAGACTGGCAGCTCCAGGCCTTCACATCTCATATCATCACATCTTATGTTCTTTCAAGTCTGAACGGACAGCTGTGGCATTTATATGGATTAAAAAATGACTGATTATTATACAGGTATGAGAAAGGTCCAAACAAATGATCTTCTGCACGATGCTAACTTGTGTAGACACATTTCACCAACGATGCACAGCTGGATGTTCATTTCCGAGCTCAGATGAAATCATGGATCGTAATAAATCAGAGGGGTGGAGCTTTCACTTTAATCTCACACTGACTCCAGCATCGGCGGAGCTCAGCAGCTGCTTGGAGTGGAAGAAGTGTAGCGTATGCACGGGGGAAATGACAGCAAAATACTTATTAGGGGTGCAGTCATCAGGAGTCACCTTTAATTGCTTCTCTTTTTAGTATGACGTGCACATTTTGCAGCAAATGCATGAAACAATGAATATTTTGGCTGTAATTGAAGCAAGAAGTTTGGCATTAAAGCTACACAGGACTGGAGCAGTGTGGTGTGTTTCTGCTGCCTACAGTTATTGAATACTAAAGGTTGAAGCTGGCAGGAAAAGCATCGAATGCAAATGAAGCGCTGGTTACAGTTTCTCAGGCTGTTTTGCCTACAGCTCCTCTAATCCTGCCTGGTGACCTCTTCTTTTTTTTAAGCAACGACATGAAATTGAGGTGGTCGTTCTCCTCTGAATGTAAATGTAAACAATCCATTGCTGTATTGTTATTTGCACCATCTGCTCTTGCTGATACACAGACCTTCCACAGAGATTTACACTCCACCTCTGCAGCTGAATACACACTATAATTACGCTCGGCATTTCTAACCCCAGCAGACTCTGCGTCCATCCAGAGCAGAGAGATGTCAAGTCAATTTCTTTTTTTTTCTGCACCAAAATCATGCAAACTGTTGGTGCTGAGCTTATTGGAGATGTATTATTTCTACTTGGCCTGTCCCCCATCTGAATCTCTGTTGTTGTGACAAAATGCTTATTCTAATTCTGGTTTTATTGTCATTTGCATTCTGTGGATCTGGTTTTTATAAATTATTTATGCGCTTAATGTTTGGCTCCCCCTTTGATCGGCTTCTCTACCTCACAGATATAACGGATTCACTTTATGAATCTGATGATTTATGAGGGTCCATGACTGAAATTTGCATTTCTAATAAAGTCAGCAGTGAGACAGAGCAAGAGTTCATCTTTATCTTTGGCGTGACTGATGAGCTTTGAAATTATCTGTTTGTTTCAAAGGACTTTACAGTCTCTACATGCAGATTACATCCTTAGAGCTTTGATCTGGCCAAAGAAAAACACATAAGACACCAACTGTAAGAGAAAACAGAGGAATAAACCTCAGGAACAAACGAGAGATCTTGGCTCCAGGAAATAGAAGCATGAAGCAACAGTTGTATATTGTGGAAAAAACATTTTAAAAATCAGAAATTTTACTTAGAATTTTCTATTTTTATTTTACGTATTTTTCTGTATATTTAAAATACATTAAAGCATAAAAAAGTAGGCTGTTAATTTACACGTGTAATTTAAAGTGACATTTAAAACATGTAGTTGTGTATATACAAAATGATTATTTTTTCCCGTCATTTTCTTGTTTTAAAGTGTAATTTAATAAAACATAGAAAATCTGTCGAATAGCAGCACATTCTTCAAATCATTAAAAAGAAATGTTGACCAAAAAAAAACACTTCTACAGCGTAACAACACAGAGGATTGTGCTTCAGAATGATCACAAAAATATGTTGGCTTGCATAATCTGACTGGATTAGTGGTATTTTTGGCACACTAAATTTGACTTACTATGCACTGGGATGTACTAAACCTTTATCTCACCAACCATATAGGATGGTGGTATAAATATTCAAACTGTTCTAATAAGGGAAAGCGTATTCGTACGGCTGTGGGCTCAAGGACACCTTTCCAGAAGTGTATGAACGTGTCGAACACGTGCAGGAGTATCAGAGCACCGCGGCCTGTGAGCCACCGGGGCAGCTAATGAACAATGTGAAGTCCAGCCAAGTTCTCGATCTCCTGCCCACAACATCACGACAGACCCGGTCTGGGCACGAAGCCAGAACTGGAACAAAGTGGAGGACTGCCGCGGACACCCTGAGTGGATGAGCTGTAGGTGGGCTTCACGTTATTCCTGCACAGGAGACAGCTGGGTGTGTTTGGGCTTCAGGTTGGAGTGTTCTGAGGTAATCGGTTTTCTATTGAACACTGAGTAAACAACGAGGAGGGAGGTATTGATTACTTTTCAGGTCATTTTTTGGTGCCCTTTCAGTGTGCGTGCGACTCTGTGTGTTCAGCCATCTGTTCCACTCTATAGACTTAATGTATTATCCACTCTTACTGACAACACGGGAGTCTTACAAGATCTGCTATTGCGAAGTTAAATTATGTGCAGCCGTGCCAGTGAGACGAACAGAATTTAATTTCAGAGGGTCGAACTGGGAGAACGTGTGGACTTTTGCCAAGTGCTTAGACAATAACTGGTATAAATCTGTATGTGACTCTTCCCAAAGACTTCTCTTTGCTTAGATCTAAAACCCTTTACCCGACGTGTACAAACATGATTTTTCCCAGACAAACAGCCCATGAGCCTTTGCTCCCATCTCATCAGACGGTAATGACAGAACTGTCTGTAGCTTGTCACCCAGAGAAACACACCGACCTTGATTAATCCACCTCCTCTCTCCTCTGTTCCCCCTAATCCAAGTCCTCTCTGTCTTTTTTTTTGTCTTCAATCTTGACAAATGGACTGTCCGGTCCAGCAAGAGACAGAGAATGAGGTTGGAAGACTGGCAGAAAATAAAACAACGTCAGGGTCGGCTATTGATGAATCCCTGAGGGCAGCGAGTGAGCCAGAGGAAAAGAGAGATATCAGGAGGGGAAGGCAGGGTGAGAAAACAAGAAAAGAAGAAAAAAAAAACTCCCTTCCCCTGTGTAAAGCTCTGAAAGTGAGCGTGGCTGAGGAACGGTGTGGAAAATGTGATCACAGTTTCAATTTGAAGCTGTCAGGAGTAAATAAGAAGTGTGTGTCTGGAAGGCAGAGAGGGCAGGATTACTGAGCCCCGCTCGGCTGCAGCTCATTTCCACCTTTACTACAAAAAACAAACTTAAAGAGTAAGAGACTTTAAACTGCTTAATGCCAGCAGGCAGGCGGATAAGCCAACACAAATATATAGATCCAGTATATGAAACTGCAAATGCATCACAGTGAAAACTCAGCAGCCAAATGTGGATTATTACGAGGAGAATCCTGCGTCTCCTTCAGGCTCATGCATCTGCCTTTTCCTTTCTGCAGAGAAAAACAGCTGCAGATGTGATGTCACTCTCTGCAATTTCTTAGCCGAGACAAAAATAACAACCCGTGGAACGTGTCAGAGTGGATTATGGGCGTTTGGTCACAGCGATATGGAGCAGTAAAGTCAGAAATCATTGGAATGCTTAGCGAAGAGGAAAAACAAAAGAGGTCAAAGTTGAGGAGTTGACTCTGGTCTCCCCTCTCAGCACTTTTAAGGCTTATATCAGAATGGGTGAGGTCAAGTGTGACATATAAATGCACATTCAGGGAGCTGGATGCAACAATTTGCTCTTCAATTCTCCTCCAAATAAAAGCATATTGCCCCCAAAATAAACTATACTACACCAGCATCTCCAGAGCATCCTCACACTCCCACTATATACTACACTTATTTCCTGTTTATTGGAAACATTTAAATGCAAAACAACAAACTGCAGGCTGTAAAAACGTGTTAAACATGTCAAAATCTCTTCTTCATTTGGGACTTTTATTCAGATCGAGCCCTGGTACCTTTATTAAAAGATAAGTGGGTATGCGTGCGAGATGTGTGCACGCTGCCCATATTTAATGTGGCATCAGATCAGCGAGTTCACACAATAGCCTCCCACATCGTATGCAGATTGGAGCAGAGCAGAGGATAGTGGGTGGATTAGAACGCTCTGGGGTTATGTTTCTCTTTCACTGTGGTTTTCTAGTCGGTTTTAACAGCTCAGACAAGGAGAATCCAAATCAGTGCAGATGATATAAGCGAACGAACCGGGGTGAGCACAATAAAAACCAATTAGATGTGCACAAAGGGAGATATTTTCCATGCATGGGCTTCACTGGAGTGGTGGGTTGGGGGGAAAAAAGCTGTTATCAGTAAGTGTACATTTCAGAAATTGGATTTTTAAGAAAGCAGAGAGCTCATGTTCTCCCTTTGGCCTCTGCTGCTTTACTTTGCACTGCTGCAGCCGGTTGAAGTTGGAAATATTTACTCAACCGCACAGTGGAATCTGTGAGCCTCCTTCATCTGCAGACCACACGCACATCACAGCACCAGCAGGAGGTGGAAATATCGCTGATGTTTCTTGCTGACCACTGCTCCGTTTTTCGCTTTAAGCTTGTTAGAGCTCGGGCCAGGAGAGCCGATTAGGACGCGAGGCCAGTAAGCCGAGCGGCTGCAATGGACACAGCTCAAATTTAACACTGCAAATGTCAGGAAGTGAGTGAAGGGGAGGGCTGGGAGAGATGGAAGGGTGGGCAGGAGTGGAAATAGACTGGAAACCCACCACTATAAATCAAAGTTATGCAATCCCTAAAGGTACAATAGAAGCCAACACAGCGGCCTCCTGTGACAAACTCAGCCGGATGAGTCAACAGGAGCAGCTCTTGGCTCTGGAATACAAGACCAAATAAAAAAGCAAAAGGTATTCCCACTGTTCCCACTCCCTCTCGCTGTCACCACATTGTTCTCACCGCCTGATTATTTTTAGGTCTGTCAAATAGCCTCTGCTTTAGTGCCTGCAGGTTCCAGAGGAGCCCGGCGGTTCATCAGTTTTGCTTGCATGCCTCTGGCTACTCTCTTTTTTTACGTTATGTAAGGAGGCTGAAGCGAAGCAGCACATCTACAGTTGCCAGGTTGTGTGGCTGCTACTAATGCTGCAAAGCTACTCTGACGCCACTCTCATCTCAGCGCCGTTTCTCTTCATCAGATTTTAAAAGAACACACTCACCCCCTAACAAGTGTCAGCTCGCTCTGCAGGCTTCGGTCTTTTCTGCAGCCTCACTTTCTGTCTTCAGTATTCAAATTCTAATAATAAACACGGGGGCAGAGTCGACTGGCGAGTCTCTTATAAAGCTCCATCCGAGGGCTGCACAAGGTGTGAAGAGGCCAAATGGTCCATTGCTCTTCATGGCCCATCACGGTTAAATCAAAGTGAAAAACCTTTTTGAAGGATCGGAGGCATAAACTCATGGAAACTCATAACCAGTGGCAGACAGCCAAGGTGAGGAGAAATGAAAACCTATTAAACGCTCCAGACAGTAGAGTTTACAAAGAAATATGTCACCAAAAAAATAAAAAAAATACAGCAGCCTGTGTGGAAACGTTATTTTCTGAGGCCTGCGGCTGTTTGAGTTCTCTCAGAGGCTAAAAGGTGTTCCCTCCTGGTTTAATTTCCTGTTGCCTCACCAATCAGAGATGTCATCAGAGCCTGAGGAGGGTAGAAGGACGCAATAATACAGCACTTAAATCAATAACTACCAGACATACGCACACACAAGTGAATGTAGCTGAAGATTTTGCATCTATTCATTTGACTCGAGATCAAAAATCAAGGCTGTCTTATCTCAGAAGTCTGCACTGCGTTGCTGAATGAATATTTAAAAATTAGCTCAATTACTGATAGGAAGTCTTTCAACAAACTACACAGGCTGCACGAAGAAGGCTGTGTGTGTGCGCATGGATGTGCGTGCATGCGTGTGTGCATGCGTGTGTGTGTGTGTGTGTGTGTGTGTGTGTGTGTGTGTGTGTGTGTGTGTGTGTGTGTGTGTGTGTGTGTGTGCACGTAGAAAAACACACAAACACTGAACAAGAACTGTAGTAATTCTGTCTGAAAAGATGACAAATCTCATTAGTGCCAGTGGCCACATCAAAGATGCAGGTTTTGGATTTGACTGGCTGTATGTGTGCGTGTGTGTGTGTGTGTGTGTGTGTGTGTGTGTGTGTGTGTGTGTGTGTGTGTGTGTGTGTGTGCGTGTGCGTGTGCGTGTGCGTGTGCGTGTGCGTGTGCGTGTGTGATCTCCCTGTGACTAAGAGGAAGCTTAACATTCTCTCTGCATGTTATCACTACTGTCACTCCGCTGTGTCTGGCACATTCTCAAAAAGCACAGGACTGCACAGAGCTGCGGGGAAAAACATCATGACAAACAAAACGATAGCAGACAGAGAACCGCCACGAACAGCATCCCAGAACAGCCTCAACATCTCGGAGACGCACAACACACACACGCAACATAAATAAATATGGAAATTCCTCCAAAGATACATCAGGTTATCTAACCACAGAATAAATACTATTTTCATAAGCCACACAAAATGTGAAGCTCCAGCAAAAAATGAATAAATAAATAAATCCTCTGATGCTGCAAACTTAAATGTTTACCACCACACTTTTATCTGTCTACTTGCTTCAACCATCGATATAAAATGCCGCAACAGAAAACGGATTCACCGCAAGAACAAAAAGCAAGCAAAAAAATATGGGTTAATTAGACAGCTGGTAATTGGAGCGTATTAGTCTCTTTGCTGCCACAGACTCAGTCAGTGGGAACAGGAAAGTGGGGCATTTGTCAACAGCCCAAAAAGAACAACACACTGGTGAGGTGGAGAGCGAAACATATGAATTGTGGCCTTCAACAATGTGGGAACAACGCCACAATCCAAACAACGCATCAACAACCAGCTGGTCTCTGCTCTTGTCTTTGTTGTGTACAAAAACTGGATGTCACTGTCAAACTGATTCAAACATCAGAGATCTCAGACGGCAGGGAAAGACTCAGTTTCAAGGCTGGGGATTTAAATATGTCCTTCTAAGGCTGTCTCAGGGTGTTTTAATTTCAGCTGGATGGTTCAGCATACAAGTATTTAAACACTAAATGAGGTTCTATATACTCCAGAACAGTAGTTCATTATCTCTTATTCCTTCTTCAATAGCTTTCTCACTTTTCTGTCTTCATAATGCAGTGCAGAGATGCATACAGTTAATAGCATCCTCTTTGTGCAGTGGTGGAATAAGCATATTAACCTACACCTGCAATAAGTAAGTATTGCAGGTGTATAATAAATGACTCCAAGAGCATATTTTTGCCTCTTGGAGTCAGCAGAGACAAGCTGTGATCACAAACTTGACATAGCTTCTGAAAATGGTGGTATGGGAGAACCAAGAGTAAAACAAAACAGCAAATTAGTGGCTTGAACATCAAAACAATGTGCTGAAACCAATGACAAAGGTCCCTAAAAGGAACGGTGTGTAAAATTTAGGGGAATCTATTAGTAGAAATGGAATATATTATTCATAAATATGTTTTCATTAGGATATTATAACCTGTAAATATGAATCAGTGTGTTTTTGTTAGCTAGAATATATAGCTTAGCTTTATATCCACACAGGAATCAGATTTTATTCAGCAGCTCAAACCAGACAAACCAAACACCAGCTTTACAAGGTATTTTATCTTTTTGCATAAAAGTGGCGTTCGGTGTAGTTCCTCATATACACTTGTAAAGAAATCAGTGAGTGAGGGTTCGGTATTCAATAAATTGTAATCTGCAGCTTCACCACTAGAGGTCACTAAGCCCTACATGGTGGTCCTTTAAGTTGAGGGCTGCAGTTCATCACTATGGGAAACATGTTGCATTGTCACACTGTTTTCTCATTGTCATTTGTCACATTATTACTACAAAAATATAAATTACTGCTGCTTTACGAGCTGCACTTCAGTACAATTTTAAAATACTTGCACTATACTTGAGCATTTTTAATTTATGCTGCTTTATAGTCACACTCTACAACAATAATATAAACATTTTACTCCACAATATTTACATGGCAACTACTTATTTGAGAAGACTGGTAAATTACTCTTCACACTTTACATAATGCAAAACTCTGCTTTAGATACTTGCAAACATGTAAAGTCCCCCTCTCGTCATTGATATAACTCCTAAAAACCCATGTCTGTGTATCAACCTTACATATTCATGAGTTTTCTTTGCATGAAAAAAAAATCCTCCCTGCCGTAAAATGTATTTGATGTTTCTCTACACTGTTGCTTCTTCTAGAATGTGCAGATCTATGAAGCCTCCACGGATCTCCCCACTCATCTTTGCACTGGTTGCTGCATCTTGAGCACACCAGCTCACATTCGACTCTGCTCAAACACTAGAAAGCTACACCGCACAACACGATGGCAGATTGTAATATTTCAGTAATTCAGCCACATGTAGAAACCAAAAACTAATGTTGACAAAGAATAAGACTAGTGGTGATACTTTCAATGTTTGCAAGTGCATACTGATCTGCTGGAGTCCATATGACAAAAATATTTTCATCTGCTTAAGTACATAAATGTGCACACAGACCCCTCTACGGATATTTATGTGCTGCCTGAAATTTGCATCCACCAAGTGGACTAAGTAACACAATACAGCAACCACATGAGTCCACAGCTGCCTGAATTCATGTCAGCAAGCTCACAAAATTCCATCCCATACAACTAAACTGGATTGTCAGTTTAGTTTCGGGGAGATATATTTTCTGCCATATTTTTGTAACTTATCATACACATATTTCTAATCAATGCGCCTTTTCCATTTATCTTACGGCTTTACTGTCATTCATATCAGCCAACCAATCGTACACTAAATAAGATGGGATTTGTCACCCTTGTAACCCAGAAAATGCAGGAAAGGCTTTAAACATGTCAAGAAAGGGTCAGACTTTATAAGAAAACATGACATTGTTCCGAACCTAACCACAGTATTTCTGGTGCCTGACCTTAACCAATCGTTAACGTGCAAAGGACATAAACTCTACTCTTCAAGGTGAAAGTCCAGACTCAGATTTACGCCTCCATCCTTCTTTCCTGCCTCCTAACTCCAACTGTCGCTCTTTTAAACTGGTTGCCTTTCCTATGACTTCACAGGTCACAAATTTAGTTTATTTCAAAACAAAATTGCGTTTCACTTTTGGTGGAGACTGAATAGCAGCAGGGGAGTGTAATAACTACTTGGCATTGACAGGAATTGTTTCTGAGGTTTGTGAAGTATGAAACTCTGCTTGTTTGAATCTGTATTCTTGAGATTATCATCTGTACACTGCAGCTTCAAGGCTAAACTACTCAACTGTGGCGTTGACTACCTACTCATGAAATGTACTCCAAAATATAAAAAAACACCACTTGGACATGTTAACAAGGTTAAAAAATAGATATTCACCAGAGGGGGGTCAGTAAATAACATTTGAAAGATTGTACTTTGTAGGTATCACTGCATAATCTGCTGTTGTGTTTCTTTTATCCGTAAAAAACAGGAGTTTACATCTAACAGAGCTGACGTTTGTTCCAGCAACACTGCAAAACATTATGCAGCACTCCAGTAACACTGCATCACATTTTCTGTAATTAATTTATTGCTCTAAGCAGCACATTTGAATCATCTAACCGCTGGTTAAGAAAACACACTTCTTGTCATTAGCTAATAAAGTGTGCTGGGACTAGCTAAAAGCAACAGTTAAAACAGGTGGGTGCACTGCTGGCGATGTCGGAGGAAGCAGCTGCCTCTCATCGCCACTTGAAGAATAGAAATCCCCCCGTGTCCGTTTCTTGAAACCAGGAAAAGGCCACCGCCATGGTTGAATCATAGAGGGAGAGCAGTCACAATGTCGACGCTGCATTAAGTACGGCAAAGAAGCACTCACTTTACTGCCACAAACAGAAAAAAAAATCACCCAAGTTCACTCTGGAGCAGCTATTTCTCTCAAGTGTTTGGCACCAGCCCCCAATTTCTGCTGTGAACAAGGGAGATCTGTCTCTAAAGTCTCTCCTTTTAAAAGCTCAGTGGTTCCTTCAGTGAAACGAACAGGTGTTAGGGCTTCAAATCTGCTGAAGGATGGGAAATTTAGAAGCTAAGTGCACATGTGAAGGCACGACCTTCACTGAAGATAACAGAAGGTGGAAAAAGTGCCGAAGTGTCTTTATTCAAGAGCTGCACCTTCTGTCAGTTCAGTTTTGAGTTGCTGACACTTATTTATTTATTTATTTATTTTTTTGCAGGTTGGAAGGTTTTTTACTCCTCAAGTTTTGACTTTGAAAGAGTTTCTCACTGTCACCTCTGACGTGTTGAGCATTTGATAGTTTGAAGTCCTTCACAGTGCAGTTTCTGGCACATTTAGATACTTTATATCCCCCATCACACATTATAGCATCAATACTTTAATCAATACTTTTGATTAACCCATCAACATTTCGTATTTGCTTCGAAATCTGGATAGAAATGAGGACAAACCCGATGGGAGCTGCTAAAAACACAAAATCAAACACATTTCTTGACTGTGGCAGAAAAAAAACCTAACTTCATAAAATAAAACATCCGCTGTCTAAAATAGTTCATTGTTAATTCAAATATCCAGTATTTTGCAGAACTTGGCAGACGCTCTCGACCAAAGCAGCGTACAGTGCCGCTCAGAATTAATGATGAATACGCCGACAGATCAAGAGAGTGTGAGTCATTTGAGTCCAACTTCAAGAGTTAAACTTGTGGACCAATGTGCTGCAAGTACGTCTGTAGTCCACATTTACATTTAAATCTAACTTTTAGTCCATCTCATTTTCAGGCTTTAAATCTGGAGCCAAAATATTTTTAATCTCCATCTACAGTAAATGATTAAGTACAAAATCCAGCACAGTTAATGCATATGGACACTTATTTCTTTGAGTTTTTCTTTTGTTTGCAACATATTTACTGTCCTTGCGGATGGTGCCAATAAAGTTTGTTTTAAACATTCACTGAACGGAGTGAACTGAAATCAACATCGTACAAGATTTACAGAAATATCTCTATAAAAAGAGCTGCATAGCTGTATATTTGAAATGTTTTCATGGTTATTTTCAAATTGCATTATTACTAGTTGACGTTATTGTTGTCGTGTCTTTGTTTATTTGTTTGTTCAGAAAGATTGCAGTGAATATGCAAGTACTGAACAAAGCAGAGACAAAAAAAATAACCTTACCATACCTTCAGTGCAGTGTTTTACAGAAATGTGAAAGATATACAAAGTAAAATTGTTCTTGAAAATTTGTTTTTATCGTAGATGACTTTTGTAATTTAAAAAAAAGGTAGGTATAAAAAAATCAAAACTTTATTTTAGGATTAAATATGACAAAAACTATCATTTTAAAATTTACAGTAAATCATACATCATAAATTAGTTTAATTCTTTGAATTCGGAAGGTCCGTACCTATTGCTATGCTAAACACTGAGATGACATGTTGTGAATTTCTGCTATATGAATAAAATTAAATTGAATGGAAGTGAATTAAATAAAATTTTCTAAACATATTTTTTTTTTTTTTACACAAGACAGTTGAGCCAGCATACTATATCTTATGGATTTAATTCCCATTTAAATTTTTTATACTGTAGGTGCAATCTTAAATAACATTACATAAAACAAAACATCCTATTAATTATGATAGCTGTGCACTTAAATATTTGCATAAAGCCCGTTTTTTTTATTTTTTATTATGGATGCAACATTAAAATAGAGAAAATCTACTTCTTTTCTTACTGTTGACACACTGTCAACACAGAATCTTTTTTTTCCAGAACAATATCAGTTTTTTGATCTGCCAGTGGATTTTCTGGTATTTTATAGATACTTGACCCTCTAACATACCTAAAGTTTTGTGATGTCTAATAAACAGCTGGCTTCTAATCACTTTTCTCCACCAGAGGGCAGCAATGTCAGCTTTAATTAGCCATTTAACAACTTAATTTAACTGCAAACCGACTCCTGAAAAACCTTCTTTCAAAGCACAAATAAAACTCCTACATGTTTCATTTCATGACTCTCACAGCATCGATTTATTTCAAAAGCTTTTTTGTTCTGAACTCCTGGATGAGATTTGACATTTGACCCATCCGGCTCACGTCCAGAAAGCGTTGGGATTCCTCCAGCTGGTTTGAACAAATTGCATAAAAGAGAGTCAAAGGTCAGAGAACTCAGAGGAGGAATCCAACTGCACTGCAGCTCCTGAATGTGAATCAACCAGCTGTACCAGCTGAACTGACAGACTCTTTCTCCGTCTGATGCGAGCTGCCAGTTGTTTGGTATCTCGCTGGTCTCGGGGCTCAGAATAGCTCCTAAATGTGTGAATGGATTTCCTCACCGGCATCAGCGGGGCCGACATCACACACTTTGAGGGCCTCTGCACAGTTTGTCGGTTTATCTGAGCTGTGACTCAGAGGTGTAAGCGACCTCCGAGCAGACAAGGACAATCACGACACAGAGAGCAGCAAAGCCTTTAAATCCCACTGGATTGATCAAGGAGCAGGAGGAGACATGAAATACACTGATCCAGAGGAGAAGCTGAGGTGATGCTGCGCTCTGCTTCTGGATAAGCTGCCCTGTGATAGTTACAGACGTGACATTATCATATTAAACTATTTGAGTGGATAAAACCCAACATTAAGGAGGTGAGAAACGTCTCTCATACTCATACAAATCTGCTGGATTGTGTCTTGTTCCAAAGACTTGACTTGATTTTGAGAGACAGTAGAGACAGTGCCCTGAAGGAAGCTGTTCATCCATCAACACTCACTCAGCAGCACACGGGTCAACATCAATTACACAAAATCTGCAGCTTTTTCTTTTCACTCTGAAACTTTTCAGAGCCCTCGCTGTCCTCGGCATCAAAGCGTGTGACTAACTGCGGCTGCGTCTGTCTGCATCGGTTTTCATGCCTCCTTCAACGCTCTACTTCTCCCAGGATGATGGATGCTCTGGAAATCTACGGGGACAGCTGGTCATTAGGCTGGAGGTAAAGTGATTCAAGCTGCATGACTGTGAAGTTGAAGGGCCAGTAAAGAACGTTACAGTGGAAAAGTAAGAGGCAGGGGAGGCTAGCTGGAGCGCTTTTGTTGGCTGACATTACAGAGTCACATTGTAATGCAGCAGATAATAGCCTGCAGGTCAGACTAGGGAGCCGTCGGCACCTGCCTCCATTCATTCAAGGTGACAATAAGCCGATGTCACCAAGTCCCGGTTGTGGCTCTGCAGTGGTCTGCCTCTGGGTGTGAGATTGCTGGGGAGGTTTTATAACCATCTGTGCTGCATCAACATGAATCAGGTAAAAAGCAATAAAAAGAATGAACCTGTGACATAATACGAAAGCCCCCGCCGCCTGCAACATAAGCACCCTGCATTTACATTGATCACCTCCTTAAATCACTCTGCACGCAGCCTCCCATTACAGTACAAGATCACCACAACAGCCTCTGCATGAGGCAAAAAGCCTTTTTGTTCCAGAGAGCATTTGGAAACATTGGAAACACACGTTGCCCCTTCCAGACGCTCTGTTTTCACCTTGCATTTGAAAGGCAAAGACAGAGCCTTTGGTTTAAAAGCAGGTCTCCAGCTGGCTGCAAACACCAGAGATGGAGGTCGATGCTCTCTATCGCTGCCTGCGCTGAGCGGTCTACCCTTCAAGTGTTCAGACAGCCATGAGAACCCCCAGAGACCATCAGTTCCTGTTCTGTATCCAGCTCTCACTGCTGCTGCCCTTCCCACAAACATCAAGCGTTTAATTCATACCAGTGTGCTCTGCGCTGCTTCAGTAAGGCTCCCTTTGCACACGAGCATCAAGAGGTGAAAACCATCCCTGAGGGGAAGAAAAAGAGGAAGTTCAGCATCAAAACAACCTCAAGTGTTTTCAGGAATTAATTGAAGGCAGCTGGATGCTGGTGTCAATGACTGAATTACTCCATTTAACTGGATCTGGTTTTAAACTAAGAGTTAGTGGAATCAATCGGTTCACACATTGATCGGACAAATAATCACAGACCTTTACGGTGCAGTAGCTGTGCAGAAAAGTTTAATGGAACTGAAAATGTTTGCTGAGAGGGGTGTTGACTTTCCTGCTTTTGGCACACCTATTTTTGCAACAGATGTGGTGTCATTTTAAACATCTGTTCACCGTGCGGCTCTGTAAAGTCTCTTATTGTGATGATCATCTTGTTACAACCAACACAGTCCCTTAATAACAGCTGCTATGTACATGAAGGGAGAAATTATTCATATGCACTCCAAAGTAGGAAGAATTATGACAACACACACTTAAAAGCCCTTGAAAAGTGAATCAAAGTCTTTCTAGCAGCAGAACAAAAGTTAGAGAGAAGATTATTCATATTTATATAGGTCACAGTTGACCTTTGAGAAAAACAAAATAGATGACAAGTCCTTAAATTTCCCTACAAAATGATTAAACATTAAGTCCAAGACAAAGGTGCAAACTCCATCTGCTGAAGAAGATCATGTGATAAGACTAAAAGCTCCAGAACAGCTGCAAACTGAATCTTGAGGTAAGCTAATATGTCAGCTGCAGGATAATTGTCTATAAGTGGTATTCTAAGGATTTAGTGTTGCAGTTACATGGAGGATGGAGAGCCTCTGTGGGGGAACTTAATAAAGTACATTTAAAATGTGGTTGCATAGTTTAAACACACATGTAGAAATATAAATGCTAAAATGCAATGACAACATAAAAAAGGTTGAAAATGCAGAAGAAAAGGCAAGAACAAAGTCTTTTGACTGAACTGTGAAGTGTCAGAGGAAGATCAGTAATAGATAAAACTGTCACACAGCCTCCGTGAAATATACAACTCTAGGTCACAAGATAAGCAGAATAAAGGTGTTACACTGAAAAAAAAAAAAAAAAGTTGCCGGGTCAGCTTAACTAAATTGCTTCAATATGGTGACGAACAACTGAATTGAGTTCATCCAAATTAAAGAGTAATAATACCACTGGTTTAAGGTAGATGTAATTAAATCAATTGATTCCTGTAACATAAACACTTTGCATTGCTGCAACTTCATTTTAAGGAGAATCAACTTGGAGTTTGCACTTTTTTTCCTGCCAAGTATTTGTTTTACCCAAATGTAAAATATATAGCATGATTTTGTCATGAGATTTACTGTTTTTTTTCACTCTAGTTGCAGCGGAAACATCTGAACAAATGTGGACATCAGACGCTAAACGAGGAGCAAACCTAATTTCTGCACATTTTTTGCAAGTTTAAATGGTAAAATAATGATTTCAAGTTGATAGAATTTACCAAAACAACCTGCCTTCAACAAAGCAGAAAGACAAATGAGATGTATTCAAGTACACTTCAACTACAGTTCAAATACTTTCTTTTTTTACAGTGTATGAGGGTGCTGCAGGATTTGTAAAATCAGGACATCCAGAATGTATGAACAGCTCCTTGCATGGACCCATTTTAAATTTTACGTACACAATGGGCAGATTGAGAGCTGCATTTAAGATAATGGACATCTTTCCCTCATCTTGAAATCAACACTATTCGTTGTGATCTCTGTGTAGTTTACAATAAACTTAGAAGTGGGGGAAAAAGATCTCATTTTCTGCACAAATGTGTTACCAGACAAAAACAAAGCAAGATGTCCTAAGTTTTAAAGTTTTAGCACAAGTTAAGCTCTGAAAACACTGGATGCTACAGACAATGCAACCAGCATAGCCTCTTTCCCAGAACAAATGCTCAGAATCTTTTAGCCGCTACACTTTGAAGCTTTTTTGTCATCTAAGCAGACAAAGTTTTGAAAAACTTCCATTTCCCCAGGCTGACTACACCTTATGACTAATAAACTGACCTTTATAAATGAAACGGGTGGAGTTCCTCTTACTGTTCCTGCATAACAACACGTCAACACAGTGTTACTCAGGTAAGTGCTGCCTGAGGCCTCATCTGAATTCAAACCTGGTAAAATGTTTGAAAAAAAAAAAAAAAAAGCCAGACACAAGGAATCAACATTAGCTCATCTGGAACATCGATCCGTTGTGCTCCGCTGTCGGTGGTGCTGGAAAGGGAGCGAGTGGTAACACCTCATGTACTGTGTGGGAGAGCCGGTGCTGATTGTTGGACAAGGATGAGCACCGGTTCAGCCATTTTCAAGAGGTTCACGAGGCTCTTCCCAGCAAATCTGCCACCTACTCCCACAAATACAGCTCACGCTCAGCGGTAAGCAGAGACACTGTGTGTGTGTGTGTGTGTGTGTGTGTGTGTGTGTGTGTGTGTGTGTGTGTGTGTGTGTGTGTGTGTGTGTGTGTGTGTGTGTGTGTGTGTGTGTGTGTGTGTGTGTGTGTGTGTGTGTGTGTGTGTGTGTGTGTGTGTGTGTGTGTGTGTGTGTGTGTGTGTGTGTGTGTGTGTGTGTGTGTGTGTGTGTGTGTGTGTGTGTGTGTGTGTGTGTGTGTGTGTGTGTGTGTGTGTGTGTGTGTGTGTGTGTGTGTGTGTGTGTGTGTGTGTGTGTGTGTGTGTGTGTGTGTGTGTGTGTGTGTGTGTGTGTGTGTGTGTGTGTGTGTGTGTGTGTGTGTGTGTGTGTGTGTGTGTGTGTGTGTAGACGGATAGAAGAGGTACGACTCTGTGGGCAGCAGAAAATTACACGTGACATCCTCTAACGCCGTCATCAGAGAGCCACACAGCAGCAGTAACAGCATCCTTCCCCCTCACCTGCAGCAGAGAGCCAATGAGATGTGAGAGCTGCGATAACACTCATTTTCTGCTCGGATGAACACAGGTCAAACAACCGAAAGTCACATGCCTACATTCAAAAATAGCCTGTCGCAGTTTAAAGTCAACACACATGAAGAGGGTTTATCCTGCAGTGAGTCATACAGATGTGACAAAAGTGACCTTTAGAAATTATGTGGCAAAGACCAACATTTTTCTGCATTCTTTAGTGGATTCATTGCATTTTTTGGAAGAATCTAAAGTTTATCTTAGTTCAAATTTTCAATTTCTGTGGTGCAAGTGGAAATTTTCCTCATAATGAACACGATCCATCACAAAGAACAAACTCCATCGTTTCAGCAGGAACCATTTTTGGACCAAAAGTTTTGTATCAATCGACAGACGGAGCATATAACTTTGACACAAAACTGGCAAAAATACTTTATCTTTGGCTTGCCCTTCCGTCCATCACAAAACATTTGCACTTGTAAAAGAAATGACAAATATACCCTTTTCAAAAGTTAACATTTTCTGGGTAAATTTAATCATAATGTTGCACTCTATGACCTGATATTAATGTTATGCAACACAGAGGTCTCATTATTCAAAGACCGCGTGAGATTCGGTATTTATATACATTAGAATCAACTGCTTCACTGCTCTGGCCATTACAGAAACTGCAAGTCAGGCCTCTAGTGTTTATTAAGCTTATTTACCACAGTAGATGTTGATTCAAAGAGCTTTAAAATAGAAAAAAAAAAAAAAAAAAAATACAAATTTGCCTAACAAGTTTAAATATGGAAATTATTACACTACGCATTTATCCGCCTATTTATCTCTTATAAAGTGTGACATTTGATGACCAATTTAAATGTTAAGATTAAGACCTGACAACATTTTATACTGTAGAAATGTACACTGTGTCCCAAAAGTGCATTCTCCCCACTGGACGACATGTTTGATTATTTGTCACCAAAATGGAGTTACACCTGGTCAATCAGCTACTGTCTGGTTGTTGGTCTGGTCAAACTGTCAGGTCCCAGAGTATAAATTTCTTGCTTGACCAAAATTCATGACAACCAAATTTTGCAAGCGTTGTTACCATGGCCAGGAGTGAGGGTGGAAGAGCTACTCTTTCAGAGTCTGAGACTCGTCGAAATGCAGGAAAAACTTTTCAGCAGGTAGCTCAAGCCCTTGGCAGAAGCATCTGCTGGGTGCAGAAGTGGTGGCAAAGGTACAACAAAGAAGGATCCTTCAAAGACTCGCCTTGCTCAGGACGTCTGTCTGGCCTAAATGCAAGAACCAAGGATCTGATGAGAAAGGCTGAGGGTAAAAGACACCAGTCATGCTGGCGACTCAGTCAGAGGCTGAAAAGTCTTGGAGGTGTTTAGAAGAGCACTGTGCATCGTTATTTAAAAGAAACATTGGGGCTGAAAGCTTACAAGAAGCAACGTACTCCACGATTCAAACTGCCAGAAGAGAAGAGACTGTCTTTCACAAAGTAGTACACAAGTCTGACTCCAAAAGACTGGGAGCACTGGATCTTCTCTGATGAACACTCTCTCTACTTGTTTTCGACACCCAACAGCCAAAACAACTGTATCTATAGAGATGATCATGAAAAAGTACCATCTTCTGATCAAGTGAAATTCAATGTCCATAGTATGGCTATGTTCACTTCATGACTCTCAGAGCTTCACATTGTGCCTCAAGGTACCATTATTAATGCACAATACGATACCAACAACATTCTAGAAAAGCTACTACTTCCATTTTTGGCCAGGAGGAGACAATCAGGGCCTGTAACTGAATGGAAAATGTTTAACAGACATTCAGAATTGCTATTTATGCAAGATGGTGCCCCTGCTCACATTGCCTGTATAACTCAGCAATGGTGTTCTGATCATCTACCTGGCTTTGAGGGGGAATGGCCACCAGTCGCATCATCCAGTCCATCACCAACCACCATGAAACAGCGCAGCTGCAGGGCTGTGTGGGAGTGGGGAATATAGAACCTCGTACATTCCATGCCTGAAAGACTGCAAGCCGTGATTAAAGTGGGAGAGGGAAATATCAGTTATTGAATAAACTGATTATATTACGTAATCAGTCTTTGAGCTTTGTTTTTCTGGGGAGAACAAACTTTTAGGACACAGCTAGAATTTACCAACTAGTTTAAAAATTAACACTACAACTGTACAATATTATACACAATAAAAATACCCCAATTTAAATATTTAGAGTAAGATCCTATAATATCCACAGAAATGTGCACACATGTAATCAGATAGATAGATAGATAGATCACAGTAATTTACTGAAGGCAGGAAAAAAAAAACATTGCATTTTGATTCTTGTGAAGCAGTAATCAGCTACAGAGATTTAGTCAGCCCAACACAAATCATCAAGCCTGATCCTTGATCTCATTTCTGTAACCAATCCAGCAATTTACTCACCTGGAACTCAACTATGAGCCTCTTACAAGACTGCACAGTTGAACACAACATTGTCAAGTTCATATGGAAGCAGTAAACCTTTACATTAAAAGTCAACCTATAAGAATTGACTGTACCTAAACAAAAATGAAGTCTGGCTTTAAAATTATTCAATGTCTCACTTGTGCAACACAGACCGTATTTTGCAAGTTTCTTTTGTACTCAGCTTTTTGAAATGAATAGAAACAGCATTACTGCCATCTAGTGGGAAGTCACAACCACATCAAGTCAAAATGACAAAGTTTTATTGAATTCCCAAATATATTTACATGCAAAAACACTGAAACATACTGTCAATATGACACATTAAACAGCAGGAGCATAGACTTCAGCTGATGTGGAAACCTCAACATCCTGTAAATACAGACAGCATCAAGTTCACATCACTCAAAACTTCCCAAAAATGAAAATGCTTACTTTACAAGGAGTCATCTCACCGTCTTCACATCCTCAATAACAATGCCTTTCCCTGGAACCTCAAGGTCGCTTTCGGTGTCGTTGTGCAAGTTGTATTCTTCGCTCTCTGTTTCTATAGTACTGGGCTGAGAAAGGGTCACTATTCAGATAACTAAGGTTTCCACCGAAGCCAATATTCTTCAGGATACAGCTGAACATGTCAAGTAATGCAAGTCTACAAGCATCACTGCCTTGGTGCATTTACAGCTGCACGGTTAGCAGAAATTGAGCATGTGGTGATGAAACCTCAAACTAAAATCAAGCCCATGGTTTATGGCACATCCTGCCATGTTGAGCTGCTACACCACTTTCACACCTCAGCATTAAACTGAAAAAAACAAAATGACCAACCTCAAAGTCAGGATCCACGTCGGGGCCTTCGTCGTCAGCGAGCTCCTGACTGAGCACCTCCACCCAAGTCGGCTGCTCCTCTTCGTCTTCATCCTCATCCAACTCATCCTGCTTCCTTTTGCTGCCTTTTCCACAAGGTTTTGTAGGAGAACCACTGATTTCTGTTAGGAAACAAGTTGGTGAGACAGAAGCAAGCAAACCAAACAACAGGTTTTCTACTGCAGAGACAACAGTCTCGCTCTGATGAACATATTTGAGTATCTGATGGTTGTTTTCAGCCGGGGCTCAACAGGATGCACTAGTTGACTGATTGAAAATTGCAAAGTAACACTACAGGGAAAGCAACAAGCTACAGTTGTGTTCTATTTAAAGAACTGCTGCACATGGCAGACAAAAGCAATCCGGCACCATTTTCCCCAATGTTCCATCACTGCATTGTGAACCTTTACTACATACAAGGTAAGGATTATGCAGCTTCGCCATGGATATTCCTTCTGGGCATGTAATTTTAGTTGCTACACCACTAATCTGATTGCGTAGAATGAGACATGTAGGGCTTGAAGTAAGCATCATTTCATTAATATAAACCAACAAAGCTCTTGAATTAATCTATATAAAGTCCAAAAATGAAGTTTCTTAAAGCCCACACAAGAAGTTTTTGAATGTTTTGCTCTGCTAAATAGTGGTTAAACGATTACATTTCTAAAATATGAAGCTTGAATTTTAAGCTCAAGCTGCAGGCCTACAAAAGTCTGGAGCTACAAGGGGAAAAAGGCTCCAGTCCGAATCCTCCTGTGCCAAACTCTCCACTGGTCATTTAAAGATCAAACTAAATGGCGTTTTACCATAACATAAAACCACAGGTGTATTCGAACTTTATAGAGATTACAGTACCTGGGGACAAGGAGAGGCCGATGCGGCTGGACACCGGGTAGCCCAGGGCGCCCTGCACCCAGCGGGGCAGGATGGACAGCAGCAGGCGGGTGACCCGACGCAGACGCTTGCGGCCGGTGAGGCTGTGCCGTGCGGGGCTTTGAACCGCGGGGGTGACGACGACTGTCTCCTGGTGTTGCCGGTAGCCCAACACCCACCAAAACCCGCGGTATCCACGTGCCTGCAGGACAGAAAGCCACTTTGAGTTCGTGTTTAAAGCGGACAATCATGAGACAAACGCCACGCTGAGAGTTTTACGCACCAGGATGCGTAAAGGCCAGAGGAGGTCTCGGAGCACGGAGCGCAGCACGCCGTCTGTCCTCACAACTCTGTCCTGCAGGAGAGGAGACGAAACCGGTGAGACAAACCCGTCTTTGTGCTCATGGAAGCTGGACTAAACAGACCGCATTACCTCCTTGTTCTCTTCCTGCTGCTCCACGGCGTCTCTGTGGACTTCAATCGTCATCCTGCCACGGGTCAAAACCTCCACCTGACTGGCTGCAACGAGGAGAACAAGATGAAGGACTACTGCAACCAACCGCTGTGGAGACTGAACTATACCCTGAAGGTACCACCATGTAGCCAATCACAGCAGACCAACACACCTGGTGCAAGCAGCTCCTACCAATCAGCAAATCCCTCCAATTAACGTGCATCAGGCCAAGAGGAAGTCATGAGACAGCCTGAACTTTCAGCAAGAGACCTTTTTAAACCAGAAACTGATAACAATAATGATAATAATAATAATAATAATAATAATAATAATAATAATAATAATAATAATAATAATAATAATAATAATAATAATAATAATAATAATAATAATAATAGAACACGTCTACTGAAGACTGCTCCTGTTGAGTGAACATCAGTCAAATTATTACACTGTATTTGAATTACTTGTGTTTACCTCAGGCGTTTCTCGCCCATTTTGGGGGTGCTCAAGCACCCCTACATTTAATCCCAGCACCTCTAAAATTTGAGAGATTTCTCTTTTTTGTGTTGCCTGTTCTTTTTTTTTAACAAACCAGAAAAGTGTAACCCCCCCCCGCCTCAAAGATGGTTTGATCCCACCCAACTTTCCCACCTGGGCTCTGAGCCTCTACCTGCACAGAGCTCAGCCGCCTCCCAGAGAAGCTCATCTGCAGTCGTGGTGTAAGTAGCTGGTTTTAACCACGATATGTGGCACGATTCTTAACTTCTACCACCCAATACCAACATATTATTATCATTACAAGTCCTCATTTTTGCTGAATTTAATCACAGGTTACTGTTTATGGTGTTAGGTAGGAGTTAGTTGACGTTTTTTTCTAGCTAACAAACGTTACAGGTGGTCAGTGTCTGTTTGAACTGGACTGAGAGAAGCTGCTGTTGTGTCAAGTTCATGTGTTCATATTAAAGCCAAGGTTCTACTGACTAGCTAACTGACTGGATGCACATTAACGTTAGAACTCCTAGTGTGTGTGTGTGTGTGTGTGTGTGTGTGTGTAGGTGTGTGTGTAGGTGTGTGTACAGACAGACAGACAGACTCATCATGGACAGAAGATTAGATATAAAACGCATTGTTTGGTTATTTGCCTTTAGGTTGACATTACAAAGAGAGAGAGGGGACGTTATTTATTCGTATTCTTATTGGTATTTTTTTGTCAGGCCTGCCTCGGCAGACTCCGGCTAGGGCTCCTCCCTCCTCTTGTTTGTTTTCCTTTTTAGGTGTTGTGTGCTGGTGGCAGCGGCGGCAGGTGCGAGCAATCTGGGCATCAGCAGGAACCGGTGTGCCAGGACCAATTTGTCATCATCAGTTCGACGCCGGATCGTGAATGCTCACAGTCAGTTTATCACTCGTTCACTCTAGCCAAGTTCGTAGTACTTTATCTTTTAATAATTCCGCCTTTGCTCTTTTCAGTGCGGACCACACCTGCTCTGCTGATCGAACCATCTTGCCCTACTGGACTCATCAAGACCTCTGTGTTCCTAATGTGGCCTACTGATTAGCCATCATGCCATACAGCTGTGGGGGAACTAATGATTGGTTTGGCCGTTGCAGCAGGGGGTTCCAATTGATTGACGGACATAGCTCCAGTATACTCCTGAACACTCCTGGACAGGTACGCGCTGTGCAGCACGCGAAACACTGGTAAGCTTTAGATTTTGTATTAATATTGTTTCTTCTTTTAAGACCAGTGTTCTGTGGCTGCAGGGCAGAGTCTGCTGACGGTGTCCCGCTTATCGGCGGCGTCATGCGCGTGTAGCGTCGGACAGCCGAGGTAACCAAAATGTTTGTTTATGTTTCATTGTTATCGTTCTGTTGCTTGATTGTGGTTAAACATTTCTTTGTTTCATTACAGTTTTGCCTCTGTTGCCTTGTCTTTTTGCTTGTTTATTTTGTAGTTTTTTTTCTCATAGTTTGTAGTTGTTTTGCTT
Organism: Amphiprion ocellaris; assembly: GCF_022539595.1. Lineage (NCBI taxonomy): Eukaryota > Metazoa > Chordata > Actinopteri > Pomacentridae > Amphiprion > Amphiprion ocellaris. The sequence continues at coordinate 39,814,742 of NC_072767.1, forward strand.
AGTTCTGTATTAGTTTGCTTGGTTCGAGTTTAGTTTTGTTTTCTCCCCGTATGTGTTGTTTATTCTTAGGTTGTCGTGGCTGGTTCTCTGGCTCAGTAATCAGGTTTCTCCCCTCCATAGCTGCGTAGGGCCTGTGTGACTTCCAGTTTTAATAACTGCATTTATATTAACATTAGTGTGTGTTGTGTGCCGAACATATTTTTGTACCAGAATAAAAAATTGTATTTATATTTTTCTATACACGCCTCTGTATTCATTTGTGCACGTACCTGTGTTTAGTAGGGGAAACCCTCTGTTGAGAGGCAGGATTGTTAACATTCTTAGGGTGAAAGTCCCTAGGTGGCGTTGTTGGTTCTGTGTTAAAAGAAACCACAAGACCCTCACCAGTCCTAACTTGGTTACACTAAGCTGACTTCTGGATCATCTCCGTCACTCTTCAGTCCTCCGTCCGATTCCCATCTGCCGTCGCTGCCGAGACCACCAGCTCCTGTCCCCAGCACTTTACGGCCCCAACACGAGCTTTTTCTAGGCTGTTTTAGAGTTACGTTTGTCATAGGTTAGTATTGTTTGTAGTACCTGTTAGTTGATGAAGGATTCACCCGGTACTCTTGTTAGCAGATCTGGTTTATAGTCTAATGATTGCGAACTTCGTTTCCAGTGAGCTTAATTGTTTCATAGCTTCGAGTTCTACCTTAGTTTTACTAAAGCTTTGTGGCTCCTTAGTTATAGTTCATCCTCTGTATTTAGTGATCATAATTGCGCCTCGCTTCAGGTGATACTTTAGTTTCTGTATGCTTAGTTGCTCAACTAATCTTCAGCATTAGCTGTTATAGTTCTAACTCCCCTGCCCAGGTTTGTGCCTGCCGTGGGTCAGTTTCTTGTTGATGTGATTTGTAGTTCGTACCGCCCGCCATTAGGGGCACTCTAGCTCTTAGAGTTTAGTTACAGTATCTGTTTCCTTTTCCGGATGCGAGACCTTTGGGAATTGTAGTCCCTGTCACCTTTTGTTGTTATAATAAATCATTGTGTTAGCACACGTTTGTCTCCTCTTTTCCTGCGCCTCAAAGAAAACCCTAACATTTTTTCATATTTATGCAATTTTTCATCTAGTTGAATGCAATCTTTTTGTGTATGATTGTCAGTCCGAAGAGGGAGAGATGAAAAAGGGGAAGGAGAGGAGAGCGTTTAAGGTCAGGAAGAACCAGGTAAGAAAACAAACAGAGAACAGTGGCAGCAGAACAACAACTGTTAAGCTGACAAGCATTTAAATAACCTTTATCAGATTCGATGGTTTAGTCACAGACTTTGTCAAAAAATGTTCTGCTTTTCTTTCACAAATGTGGGAATGAAATTGCGTTAAAATGTACAAAACAGTGAAATGTATCTTGCCTGTCCGGGCACCTCTGGGTGCTCAGCACCAGTGTTACCAACTCCTCAGTAAGGAAAGTAGCTATTGGCTGTCCTAAAAGTCGCTAAATGACGTCATCGCCTAATTTGCACAGTTTCCCGGTAATTGTAATCAACGTTGTAGGAGAGACAGAAAGTGAGAATAAAACACCCAAAATGTGTTTCTGAACTAGAGGCTGAATGCAGGGATTTATTTTAGTGACAGTGAAGAAACATTTTCATTTCCATCCCGCTCTGTAAGCAGGACGGATCTGCAGAGACTTTGATTCATCTGCCGTCTGGACATGGAGTGATGTGGGTCTCCTCTAATCAGACAGTAGGATGCTGCAGGTCACTAGACTGACCGCCTGTGCTTTGGAAGGGGAGGAGCTCACAGCGCCACCTGCTGCTCGTTGAGGACGGTAACTACAGAACGATCCCAGCTTTCATGTCAGACAGGGGCGGATCCAGATTCATTTTAGTGGGGGGGCACAGGGGGGTACAACAGATATTTTGGGGGGATTGTAAGAAAAAATGAAAGCTGCTACTGACCTCTCGCTTTTACAAAGTATTTTACATGTTTTTTTTTTTGGCTCTTTAACCCAATAGGAAAGCTGTATATGACCTTTTCATTTTGGACTGTTAACATTCAAATTATGATGGACTTGTTTCCTTGTTTATATGAATTACAGCATCATTAGCTGCAACATCTGCCTGTTCTGTAAAACTGGTAGTTCGACAGCATCCTGAGGGCAATTAAGTGACAAATATTGAGCAAGAACAGCATGATTACAACTCTGTCAATTTCCACTTCTTAGAATGTTTACTGTCAATTATCACACATAAAACAAGAAATAATATTCTGTACTTTTAGCAACCAGTTCTCAGCTGTAAACCATGAACATCACAGGGTTCTGTATTCTAATCAGTCTAAATCAGAATGAGTACTACCCAATACACAGTGAATAAATATTATCTGAAAGTCAGGTTATTGTTGTTTATCAGCACAATACAAAAAGATTCATGTTAGAAATATTCCAGTTAAGACTCTAGAAAATCATGATTTATGTAAATTTACCTCAATAATATGAATGTTCAGGTTAAGATTGTGCAGTGATATTTATTATGCAAGTTTAGCTGATTAAAGTTTATGCCTCCGCACTACAATATTATTTAGTATATACATTTACATCATTATTATAATATTTAGGGTCAGACTCTACAGTATTGAGATTAAGAAATCAAATATTCTATAAAATGTAAATACATTGAACTCATTTGGATATATTTAAGTGAGACTCTACAATATTGTTTGACACAAATCTATCTAAATCCAAATTTTAATCATTTTTACTCCAAACATTTACTGGGCTGGTTTAAATATTAAAATCACTCCTTTCTAATCCTCTGCTGTCTGTTCAAACCTGAGGCCTTAAATAGAAACACACAAGTATCTGATTGAAGGAACTTCTGCAGAGTCCTGGTTCCACAACATGATGATAGAATTATAGACAAACTTTAACAAAAGCTGCCTGAGAGTTTACAGGTTTTTATGTTAGATTTCTTCAGTAATTTAATAAGAGTTATCAGCAAAAATCAAGTGTTCATTTGATGAACTTCATTTCCTTAAACATCCAGAATTGGAGCTCATATCTTTGGCAGCTGTAAAGTTTCTGCTCCTTCAAAGTTCACAACACAATGAATGAATTCCTAAAACACTCTCAATGCTGGAGAGCGTTTGTGATGCTGAAGCAGTGATCAGTTTTTCTGTTTCTTCTCTGGAGATGCACAATGAGGGACGTCTGCAGAGACTGAGAAAGAGTCTCACCACATCCTGACATGAGGAAAAAGACTTTATTGAAGACTACAATGAGAAAAACTATCAGACAGCAGACGGCTGCATTCAAGGTGAGATCTGAACATTTGATCTGGAACAGGAATTCAATAACGGCAGCATGAGCTTCATTTCAGTCTGTAGCTGCTGAATTCATGGATGAATCATCTGGCACTAGAGAATAAGACCATCAAACATCCACGTCAGCTGATGGAGGTCCAAGAGTCTCACCCAACAAACAACCTACAGAGTGAAGACCTTGAATCTGATTGGACGGCCTCCTATTCAGCCACATGTGTGAACAAATGCCTCTAAGCTGATTTGTTTTCTAAAATAAATCTAGTTTGAGTCCTAATCTATACCTGTGTTTTTGCTTCTTTACACCGCTGTTAACAGTTTAGGCTGTTGGATTGTTCCAGATAAGACAAGTACAAGATTCTTCAGAGCCGTTCTACCATGAGCCTGACAGGAAGAACTCCAACAGCTACTGAATGTTCCTGTGGTTCCCTCAAGGCTACAGGAGGAGCCCTACGAGGACGAGCCGGTCCACCTGATGGAGGCCAGTAGCTGCGGTTCAAAGCCAACACCGACTACGTGGACTTCTACTGGACCACACGGAGGCCTTCAAACCGGACCAACAAGTTCAGCGACTCCCCGACTCGTGGGTCTGAGGACGCCACCGAGCCTCGGTCCAGCCGGCCTCCTGTCTGTGGGTGTTTGAGTGCTGAGAGGTTTGTGGATGGATGTGAACGTTCTGTGTTGAAACAGCAGCTTTGGACTCAGTAACGCCAGGAAAAACCAAGAGCTCCTTTATTTGTGACTTCCACTAAAAAAACTGATGAAAATAAGTTTGCCAGGGTTCTGACTGATAACAGATTATTAGATAATGAAAATAATCATTTAAATATTCCTTTAAACAATCCTTTAGGTCTACATTTCCTTTACACTGACTTCTTGGTAAATGTACAAGTATTTTTGGTGGAATATACCATTAAGCCCAATGTTCAAGGGTTCTTCTGGGAATATACCATTAAACCAACCTTTTAGGTAAATGTTCCAGGATGTTGGGTGGAATATACCATCAGACCAACCTCCAAGGTTTACAGTAGTGAATTTTAGGTGGAATATACCATTAAACTCACCTTTTAGGTCTACATTGGAGGATTTTAGGTGGAATTTTCTTCCAAACCATCTTTTAGTCTAGATTTAAGGATGTTTAGGATGGTATATTCTTCCAAACCAACTTCTCAGGTCTACATTTCAGGTGGAATATTCCTCCATACTAACTTTTTTGGTCTACATTGAAGGATTTTTTTCTCAACCACTCTTTGGGGTCTATATTTGAGGTTTTAGGTGGAATATTCCTTTTAACCAGCCCCTCAGGTCTCTTTGAGGATTTTGGATGGAATACTCGGTTAAACCAACATTTTAGGTGCATGTCCAAGGATTTTTGGTGGAATGTTCCTTGAAGGTGGATGTTTGAGGACCTTGTAGATGGAATACTTCCTGAAACCAACCTTTTAGGTCAACATTCAAAGATTTAAGGTGGAATATTCCTTTAAACCAACCTGAATTTCATGTTTTGATCATTATCAAGTGAGAAACCTCAATCCAGACTCCTCATAATGACGTTTGAGATTTATGCTGCTGTTATTTGTTTAGTCCAGACTAAATGACAGAAATCCACAACTGTAATTTTATTTCAGGACTCGGTTATTAAATGTCAAAACAATCCATGTGACTCTAAAAACTCAACAGCTTTACAAACTCTAAGATTAAACTCTCCACAAGGATCCAAAATAAGTTGGACTTCTACATGAGAGCTTTAATTATTCTTCATCTACTTCCTGAAAAGTTTGGTCAATAAAAAAGACAAAAACTAATATTTTCAGCTGAACTAAAGACAGACTTTGTGATTTTTCTGCTCACATGTTGTGTTGTTGTAAACTTACTCTTTCAAATAAATAGCCTCCTAACCCCCTGGAAACCAGCGTTTGTCCTGTTTTTGTGTTGCTCCTCGCGACCCTAGACAGCCGGGTCGTAATGTTTTTTGAGCAACACACCATACTATGACGTTTTTACAATGATGGTTCTACTATGGAACCAGTTTGACATGTTCAGGTGTTCTTTGTGTGAAAACTCAGAGATTTCAGGTATCAGAAGGTGGTTTTCAACTTTCTTTGTTAACTTTCTGCTTCAACTTTAAACTAAATTTCCTTCACTAACCCAGCCCTCTGGACTTCCAGTAAGCTGTGTTCCTATTGGCTGTCCAGGTGGCTGCTTGGTGTTATCAGGAACACCTGAGCAGCTCAGTGTCTTCCTGCTTTATTTAGCTGCAGACAAACATTTCCTCTGTTTCTCTTCACCACTGAACCGGGTTTGGCTCCATTGCTTTAGTTTGTTCTTTAGGCGTTGGCTTGCAGCTTCCAGCAGTAAAATCGTCTTTAATGTGTTTCTTGGTGTGTTTTAGGGCTTTGTACTGGATAGTTGTCTTGGTAAATGTGGTTCTTTAGCCACAGTTAGCACATGGTGCTAATGTGTGCAGTGATTAGTGGATTTGGTGCAGCTGAGTTGTGTCTTTATCTTGGCTGTAGTGAGTCTTTAGAGGTTTTTGGTCAGACACATTCTGTATTCTTGTTTGTGAACCAACGTTGGTTGTCCAGAAGGTAAGAGTTCCTGTCCTGATTCTCTGTTCTCAGAGGTTCTCTGGTAGGCTGCAGGAGACTTTAGCGTTTGGGTTGTGCTAGTTTGGTTTTTGTATGGTTTCATTTGGACGACTATCTTGAGGCCCCTCCATGTGGTTTAGTGAGGTTTTCTGGAACAGTTCTACAAAGCAACCTGCAGCAGAAGAGACTTTGAGAGTTTTTAGGAAGTTCTGGAGACCAGACTTTAGAGCAGCAGAAACATTTGTCAGCAGTTTGAGCAGGAGAAGGTGAGCTTCAGAGTAGAAATGAGATGGAAACCTTCTTGACCCGTGTGGTGAGGTCCTGTACCAAGAGTTTGAGCAGGCTGTGAAGAGTCTGTAGTTCTTTGGTCTGAAAGCACAAGAAGAGTCGACTCATTAAAGGAGAAAACAGGAGATATTGTTGGTTCTTCTGTCGCTCTGCAGTTCCCAGTTTCCTTAGACTGAATATCAAGTTTATATTTTAAATGGTTTACCATGTGAGCCCAAGAAGACTTCAATAAACTCCCTCCATCCCCTGGACACAACAGATTTTATTACCATGTTAAATCTTTTATTTTTTAAAATGTTTTTGAGTTTTAATTATAGTTTTAGCATAGTTTTCTTTTCTCTTTGCTAGTTTAGTTTTGTCATATGTGTGAAAGGTACTAAACAAATAAAGTTGAATTGATAAACTGAATAACTGACTAACTCATGATTGTGACAACAAAAGTATTTTCATTGTGATTTAAGGGTTTGTTTCATTTTTAAACTTGGGGTTAAAATCTTGACAGAAAAAAAAGCTTAAAGAAATAAGCTACATAACAAAAAGCAATTAAATCAAAGGGGGAAAAAATTATTACAATAAAACTTAAAAAATAAAAATTTAAAATGTTTTTTAAAATGTTTAATATTCATGTTTAAAGCTTTTTTAAAAATGTTTAATATTATTCTTGTTTAAAAAGTGTTTTTTTAAATGTTTAATATTATTCTTGTTTAAAAAGTGTTTTTTTAAATGTTTAATATTATTCTTGTTTAAAAAGTGTTTTTTTTTAAATGTTTAATATTATTCTTGTTTAAAAAGTATTTTTTTAAATATTTAATATTCTTTTTTAAAAAGTATTTTTTTAAATGTTTAATATTCTTTTTTAAAAAGTATTTTTTTAAATGGTTAGTATTATTCTTGTTTAAAAATTATTTTTTAAAAATGTTTAATATTATTCTTGTTTAAAAAGTATTTTTTTTAATGGTTAGTATTATTCTTGTTTAAAACATTTTTTTTTAATGTTTAGTATTATTCTTGTTTAAAAAGTATTTTTTTAAATGTTTAATATTATTCTTGTTTAAAAAGTATTTTTTAAATGTTTAATATTATTCTTGTTTAAAAAGTTTTAAATGTTTAATATTATTCTTGTTTAAAAAGTGTTTTTTTAAATGTGTAATTATCTGAAATATTTTCTCTGTAATTTTTAATGATGTTATTTTAAAAATTTTGTTTAATTTCATACTTACATGTTTTGTATCGTGTTTAATTTTCTAATTCAATATGTTGTCTGTTTAATATCATTTAATTGTATTTAATGTTTCATTTTATTAAACAGACAAAATATTGAATTAGAAAATTAAACACGATACAAAACATGTACGTATGAAATTAAACAAAATTTTTAAAATAACATTATTAAATATTGCAGAGAAAATATTTCAGATAATTACACATTTAAAAAACACTTTTTAAACAATAATAACATTAAAGATTTTTTAAAAATACTTTTTAAACAAGAATAATATTAAACATTTAAAAAAATACTTTTAAACAAGAATAATACTAAACATTTAAAAAATACTTTTTAAACAAGAATAATACTAAACATTTTTTAAAAAAATACTTTTGAGACAAGAATAATATTAAACTTTTAATAAAATACAAAACATTTAATTAGATTATTAAACCTTTAAAAAGACAAAACATTTAATTAAAAAACTAAATGTTTAATTAGAAAATTAAATTTTAAAGACATTAAAACTTTAAATAGGAATTAAACAGAAAATACAATGAATCATTTAAAAAGAAAATTAAACATTAAAAGGTGGTAAAACATTTAACAAAGATTTAACGAAAACATTTTTTCGTATTGATTATCTTTTACTTTGTTCCTGGTTGGAATGCCCATCAATGTCAACATGAAGTTCACTTTTAGTTCTGTTTATTTATTTTTATTTTACTAACATCCATTTGCTTTTAACCCTCTCACATGTTGTGTTGTTGTAAATTTACTCTTTTAAATAAACACTCATCTAACCCTCTGGAAACCAGCGTTTGGACTGTTTTTGTGTTGCTGCTCACCTACTTCAGACAGCCGGGACGTAACGTTTTGTGGACTAAAGGCTTTTCTATGACGTTTTTAGAGCGACATGCTAAACTATCGCGTTTTTTTCCATATTTTGGACGACATACTAAATTATGACTTTTTTTTCACATTTTGGATGACCTACTAAACCATGACGTTTTTTTCCATATTTTGGACGACATACTAAACTATGACATTTTTGTTACATTTTGGACGACATACTAAACTATGACGCTTTTTTAAAAATATTTTGGATGACATACTAAACTATGACGCCTTTTTTTTCAATATTTTGGACGACATACTAAACTATGACTTTTTTTCTACATTTTGGACGACATAGTAAACTATGACGTTTCCCTCATATTTTGGACGACATACTAAACTATGACGTTTTTCTCATGTTTTGGATGACATACTAAACTGACGCTTTTTTTCCAATATTTTGGACAACATGCTAAACTATGACGTGTTGTCCAATTTTGGAAGGCATACTAAACTATGAGATTTTAGTGACATTTTGGACTACATACTAAACTATGACGTTTCAGTCAAATTTTAGTCATCTTCAGGAGAGGATATCCCCTCATCTGTCATCATTCATGTCTAAAATATTCTTTAAGAACATTCACATAAAAATCAGTGAAGTTTTACTGGTATACATACGTGGACAAAACTGTTGGTACCCCACGGTTAATGAAAGAAAAACCCACAATGGTCACAGAAATAATTTTAATCTGACAAAAGTAATAATAAATAAAAATTAACCAATGGAAATCAGACATTGCTTTTGAACTGTGGTTGAATAGAATTATTTTAAAAAATAAACTCATGAAACAGACCTGGACAAAAATGATGGTACCCTTAACTTAATATTTTATTACACAACCTTTTGAAGCGATGACTGCAATCAAACCATTTCTGTAACTGTAAGAAAAGAAAAGAAAAAAGACAAAAACTAGTATTTTCAGCTGAACTAAAGACAGACTTTGTGATTTTTCTGCTCACATGTTGTGTTGTTGTAAACTTACTCTTTCAAATAAATATCCTCCTAACCCCCTGGAAACCAGCGTTTGTCCTGTTTTTGTGTTGCTCCTCTGCGACCCCAAACAGCCGGGTCCTAATGTTTTTGGAGCAACACACCATACTATGACATTTTTACAATGATGGTTCTACTATGGAACCAGTTTGACATGTTCAGGTGTTCTTTGTGTGAAAACTCAGAGACTTCAGGTATCAGAAGGTGGTTTTCAACTTTCTTTGTTAACCTTCTGCTTCAACTTTAAACTAAATTTCCTTCACTAACCCAGCCCTCTGGACTTCCAGTAAGCTGTGTTCCTATTGGCTGTCCAGGTAGCTGCTTGGTGTTATCAGGAACACCTGAGCAGCTCAGTGTCTTCCTGCTTTATTTAGCTGCAGACAAACATTTCCTCTGTTTCTCTCCACCACTGAACCGGGTTTGGTTCCGTTGCTTTAGTTAGTTCTTTAGGCGTTGGCTTGCAGCTTCCAGCAGTAAAATCGTCTTTAATGTGTTTCTTGGTGTGTTTTAGGGCTTTGTACTGGATAGTTGTCTTGGTAAATGTGGTTCTTTAGCCACAGTTAGCACATGGTGCTAATGTGTGCAGTGATTAGTGGATTTGGTACAGCTGAGTTGTGTCTTTATCTTGGCTGTAGTGAGTCTTCAGAGGTTTTTGGTCAGACACATTCTGTATTCTTGTTTGAGAACCAGCGTTGGTTGTCCAGAAGGTAAGAGTTCCTGTCCTGATTCTCTGTTCTCAGAGGTTCTCTGGTAGGCTGCAGGAGACTTTAGCGTTTGGGTTGTACTAGTTTGGTTTTTGTATGGTTTCATCTGGACGACTATCTTGAGGCTCCTCCATGTGGTTTAGTGAGGTTTTCTGGAACAGTTCTACAAAGCAACCTGCAGCAGAAGAGACTTTGAGAGTTTTTAGGAAGTTCTGGAGACCAGACTTTAGAGCAGCAGAAACATTTGTCAGCAGTTTGAGCAGGAGAAGGTGAGCTTCAGAGTAGAAATGAGACAGAAACCTTATTGACCCGTGTGGTGAGGTCCTGTACCAAGAGTTTGAGCAGGTTGTGAAGAGTCTGTAGTTCTTTGGTCTGAAAGCACAAGAAGAGTCGACTCATTAAAGGAGAAAACAGGAGATATTGTTGGTTCTTCTGTCACTGCAGTTTTCAGTTTCCTTAGACTGAATATCAAGTTTATATTTTAAATGATTTCCCATGTGAGCCCAAGAAGACTTCAATAAACTCCCTCCATCCCCTGGACACAACAGATTTTATTACCATGTTAAATCTTTTTTTAAGAAATATATTTTTGAGTTTTAATCATAGTTTTTTTTCCCTCTTTGCTTGTTTAGTTTTGTCATCTGTGTGAAAGGTGCTAAACAAATAAAGTTGAATTGATAAACTGAATAATGGACTAACTCATGATTGTGACAATAGAAGTATTTTCATTGTAATTTCAGGGTTTGTTTCATTTTTTAAAGTTAGGCTTAAAATCTTGACAGAAAAAAAAGATTAAAGAAATAAACTACATTTAAAAAAGCAATTAAATCAAAGGAAAAAAGCATTTAATACAATAAAACTTTTACAAAGAAAATTAAACATTAAATACAATTAAATGATATTAAACAGACAAAATATTGAATTAGATAATTAAACAGAAGATACAGAACGTAATTATGAAAATAAACAAAATTTTAAAACAAAAATATTAAAAATTTAAAAAATACAATTAAACAAGAAGAACATTAAACATTTAAAAAAATACAAAACATTTAATTAGATTATTAAACCTTTGAAAAGATGAAACATTTAATTAAAAAATTAAATGTTTAATTAGAAAATTAAATCTTAAAGACAATAAAACTTTAAATAGGAATTAAACTGAAAATACAATGAAGCATTTAAAAACAAAATTTAAAAAAAGGTGGTAAAACATTTAAAAAAGAAAAACCTTAAAGATTTAAAGATTTAATCGAAAAATTAAACATTGGGAAAGAAAAGGACAGTTTTTTCAAACAAGCCGATAAAGCATTTGATAAAACAACAATTAAACATTAAAAAGACAAAACATTTGGAAATCAAATCAGACATTAGAAAAGAATAAAAGGTGAGAAAAGAGCAAAACTAAACATTTAAGAAGAATCAAACTAAAGACAAAACATTTGAAAAGACACCAGTTAGACTTTAGAAGATCAAATTACACAGAAGAGACAATAAAACAATCAAAAAGAGCAAAACAGATAAAGGTCTAAAAGCATTTTCTAGTCTGAAATGAAAACATCAAGTTGTTTATTCAAACATTTCCTCTTTCTATGTTCTTGGTTTGATTGTGGACAGATTTACTAAGAACTCATTTCAGAAAACTGCTTTCCAGATAAAGTCTACTAGTAGTTGAAGGCATCGATCAAACTAATGTTACCTTCTGATCTCCACAAACTTTACTGTTCAGTGAAGAGAATCAAAGTTTGTTGAGGATTTCTAAAAAACCCACAGGTGAAGGTCTGAGAAGAACTCAGATGGATGGTCTAAATGTGAAATCAAGACTCATGGTCACAAGTTTTAAGGCTACTGTTAACCATAAAGTTCAAACTAACAGAGAAGTACTGAGAAACTTTAGGTTTTCAGTCCTCAGACTGTGGAAAGGTTCAAACTAACAGAGAACTACTCAAGAACTTTTCAGATTTCAGTCCTCAGACTGTCTGAAGGTTCAAACGAACAGAGAACTACTGAGGAACTTGGAAGATATCAGTCCTTGGACTGTGTGAAAGTTCAATCCAACAGAGAACTACTGTGGGACTGAGAAAATTTCAGCCCTCAGACTGTGTGAAAGCTCAGGTCCTGAGGACTCGGGAGGTGTGGAGGCTTGGAAAGTCTTGGAACTGAAGGTTCAACCCTCCAGCACAAAGGCTGAAGTCCAACCTCCTGAGAAAAACGGTCGAGTCGAGACTCGAGTTAAAAAAAAAACTCGAAACAACAAAAAATAGATGATAAATGCGCAAAAAAAAGAAGAATTAGTATCTGAGCGAGTAGCTCAGGAGGATAAGAGGGTAGACTACCAAGTGGAAGGTCGCAGGTTCAAGACCCACCACCGGCACTTTTCTTTCTTTGTCTTTGCCAGGATTTTGAGAAAACTTTAAGAATGGTCTGGTCTTGAACCAGCGACCTGCAGCTCCATAGGCAAATCCTTAACTCACTGAGCTACAGATCAGATACAAAGAAATGATTTCGTCGTCCCTTTGGCATCGTAGTTCCTCAAGTGACCACATGGGTGGAGCTGAGGCGGAGTCTGGGTGGAGTCAGGGCGGAGAGTAGGCGGGGAGGTGGGTGGCGGCCTCCCCCCTCTATTCCCCCGCCTCCCCCCACCACCCACCACACCTTCCCCCGCCCCACGAGTTCTTCGAGTCTCCACCAGTTCTTCCAGTCTCCACAGGTTTTCCCCAGTTTCTGGAGTTTCCACCAGGTCGGAGGCACAACAACTTGTCATGAAGAGGTGTTGAAGTCGGTCAGGATGGACTGACTTTTTACAGCCACTAGAAGGAAGACCACTAGAAGAGCAGGTCTTTAACCACCATCCAGAAAATCCATGGAGTTGGTCAACTTTTATCAACCTCCATCCACATATTCAACTTCATATCTTTCAGATTTTTAGCACCACAAACCTTTAGTATCACACTTTATTATCAATTATTAGGACTTTCATGGAATCCACCAGCAGATTTACTTTTTCTTGACAAACTTTATTCTTGTCATCGTGGGACTGCAGTATTTAAAACTCTTCCTTCTATTTGACCTCATGTTTATTAGTTTTAGTGGAGAAACTTATTTTAATTGTCCATTAGTCTCTTAAAAACCAAATAATAAATTTGATTAGTCAAGATGTTTAAATTTCTTACTTTGTCATATTTTAAATATGACAAAAAATAAATAAAAATAAAGCGTCTTGAGACAATTTGACCTGTAAATGGCGTTATATAAATAAAATTGAATTAAAATTGTATGTATCTTGTAATGTTGCAGTAATTCGGCCATATATGTTGGAAAACACATTTTCTTTGTCCATTAATCTGTTGATTGTTTTCTCCACTAATTCATTTCTTGTTTTGGTTTATAAAATGTCAAACCCAAATATATTCAGTGTACTGTCATAAAAACCAAACAGATTTACATTCATGATGCAGGAATCAGGCAGTTTTTCACTTTTTGATCTTAGTTTAGTCAGAAAGATAGTTGATAATGTGTGAACTGTTGCAGCTTGTGAGCAGTTAAAGGTTTTAATCTTTGGGGCCGAGTGTCAAAAAACATTTAGAAACCAACATCAACAAAACATTCAACAAAGATTTGAACATCATTAAAGGGAAATCCAACTTTTGCATGACAATGTCTAATGAAAGGACATTTATTTCCAACGTAAATGTGTGATATTCATCCTCTGGAGCTTTCTCTTCACATCGTCTTCCACCTGGACTGGTTTGGTCGGGAGCATGTGCAACAAACATTTGAAGAACTGCACTTTAACATCAATGAATGACACTGAAGTTTAATCTCTACATAAATGAGACTGAGTCTGGATGTGCTGCTCTGTCATTAACTCCTAAGTTTAGGGAAAGTTCTAACAAAAGAGGACAGTTCAGATCAGACTTGAGAATGAGCTGATTTTGAACAAACATCTCAGACTTGCTGAGCTTCAGCACCTCTAGCAAGATATTTTAACAACAAGCAACTCAAGAGATCCAGAAGCTGGAGAGAGTTAGCTTTAGCTGAGCCAAAGAACATGTGGGATGCTAACCTAGCAAACATTTCAGACTTTTCTCTGTGAATTCTGAGAAATAATTTCCTATTTAATGACAGAGCTACACATCTTAACTCAGTCTCATTAAAACAGACTCTAATTCAGAGTCATCCATCCATATTAAAGTGCAGTTACCCAAAATGTTTGTTGCATGAGCTCCAACAAAACCTGTCCAGGTAGAAGGCCACTTTGACAAACAGGAAGTGGAAGATTCCAAGCAGATTTATAGAAGGGGGAACCGGACTGTACTAAGTGTGGTGGAGTATAGAGGGCTGATAATGATTATTAGTGAGACATTTGGAGTAGATTATCCTGTTGCAGTGAATGAAAGGATTTAAAACCTTGAAGTTAAACTTAGAAGAACACAAACTCTAAAAGAAAACTTTGTTGATACGTTTTGTTTTTGGCGCAAAAAAAAACGCCTTAGTATACTATGTCGAAAAAAAATGCCACTTTTCAAACATGTTGTAAAAACGTGCCATGTGATGAAATAATGTAAAGGAGGGCGTGAAAAACACTCCAGACAGGTTTTCTTTGAAAAAAAAAATCATCATGAATTTTGGTGCAAAAAAAACGCCTTACTATACTATGTCGAAAAAAAATGCCACTTTTCAAACATGTTGTAAAAACGTGCCATGTGATGAAATAATGTAAAGGAGGGCGTGAAAAACATTCCAGAAAGGTTTTCTTTGAAAAAAACACCATCATGAATTTTGGTGCAAAAAAAACACCTTACTATACTATGTCGAAAAAAAATGCCATTTTTGAAACATGTTGTAAAAACGTGCCATATGATGAAATAATGTAAAGGAGGGCGTGAAATACACTCCAGAAAGGTTTTCTTTGAAAAAAAAACATCAATTTTGGCACAAAAAAAACGCCTTACTATACTATGTCGAAAAAAAATGCCACTTTTCAAACATGTTGTAAAAACGTGCCATGTGATGAAATAATGTAAAGGAGGGCGTGAAAAACACTCCAGACAGGTTTTCTTTGAAAAAAAAATCATCATGAATTTTGGTGCAAAAAAAACGCCTTACTATACTATGTCGAAAAAAAATGCCACTTTTCAAACATGTTGTAAAAACGTGCCATGTGATGAAATAATGTAAAGGAAGCCGTGAAAAACATTCCAGAAAGGTTTTCTTTGAAAAAAAAACCATCATGAATTTTGGCGCTAAAAAAAAACGCCTTACTACACTATGTCGAAAAAAAATGCCATTTTTCAAACATGTTGTAAAAACGCGCCATATGATGAAATAATGTAAAGGAGGGTGTGAAAAACACTCCAGAAAGGTTTTCTGTGAAAAAAAAAAACATCATGAATTTTGGCGCAAAAAAACGCATGATACTATGTCGAAAAAAAATGCCATTTTTCAAACATGTTGTAAAAACATGCCATATGATGAAATAAAGTAAAGGAGGGCGTGAAAAACACTCCAGAAAGGTTTTCTTTGAAAAAGAAACCATCATGAATTTTGGTGCAAAAAAAACGCCTTATTATACTATGTCGAAAAAAAATGCCATTTTTCAAACATGTTGTAAAATCGTGCCATATGATGAAATAATGTAAAGGAGGGTGTGAAAAACACTCCAGAAAGTTTTTCTTTGAAAAAAAAAAAATTATGAATTTTGGCGCAAAAAAAACGCCTTACTATACTATGTCAAAAAAAAAAATGCAATTTTTCAAACATGTTGTAAAAACGTGCCATATGATGAAATAAAGTAAAGGAGGCCGTGAAAAACACTCCAGAAATGTTTTCTTTGAAAAAAAAAAAAATCATGAATTTTGGCGCAAAAAAACGCCTTACTATACTATGTCGAAAAAAAATGCCATTTTTCAAACATGTTGTAAAAACGTGCCATATGATGAAATAATGTAAAGGAGGGTGTGAAAAACATTCCAGAAAGGTTTTCTTTGAAAAAAAAACATGATGAATTTTGGTGCAAAAAAAACGCCTTACTATACTATGTCGAAAAAAAATGCCATTTTTCAAACATGTTGTAAAAACGTGCCATATGATGAAATAATGTAAAGGAGGGCGTGAAAAACACTCCAGAAAGGTTTTCTTTGAAAAAAAAAACCATCATGAATTTTGGCGCAAAAAAAACGCCTTACTATACTATGTCAAAAAAAAAATGCCATTTTTCAAACATGTTGTAAAAACGCGCCATATGATGAAATAATGTAAAGGAGGGTGTGAAAAACACTCCAGAAAGGTTTTCTTTGGAAAAAAAAAAAACATCATGTATTTTGGTACAAAAAAACGCCTTACTATACTGTGTCAAAAAAAAAAATGCCATTTTTCAAACATGTTGTAAAAACGTGCCATATGATGAAATAATGTAAAGGAGGGCGTGAAAAACAGTCCAGAAAGGTTTTCTTTGAAAAAAAAAACATCATGAATTTTGGCGCAAAAAAACGCCTTATTATACTATGTCGAAAAAAAATGCCATTTTTCAAACATGTTGTAAAAACATGCCATATGATGAAATAAAGTAAAGGAGGGCGTGAAAAACACTCCAGAAAGGTTTTCTTTGAAAAAAACACCATCATGAATTTAGGCGCAAAAAAAACGCCTTACTATACTATGTCGAAAAAAAATGCCATTTTTCAAACATGTTGTAAAAACGTGCCATATGATGAAATAATGTAAAGGAGGCCGTGAAAAACACTCCAGAGAGGTTTTCTTTGAAAAAAAAAACATCATGAATTTTGGTGCAAAAAAAAACGCCTTACTACACTATGTCGAAAAAAAAATGCCATTTTTCAAACATGTTGTAAAAACATGCCATATGATGAAATAATGTAAAGGAGGGCGTGAAAAACCCTCCAGAAAGGTTTTCTTTGAAAAAAAAAACATCATGAATTTTGGTGCAAAAAAAAACGCCTTACTATACTATGTCGAAAAAAAATGCCATTTTTCAAACATGTTGTAAAAACATGCCATATGATGAAATAAAGTAAAGGAGGGTGTGAAAAACACTCCAGAAAGGTTTTCTTTGAAAAAAACACCATCATGAATTTAGGCGCAAAAAAAACGCCTTACTATACTATGTCGAAAAAAAATGCCATTTTTCAAACATGTTGTAAAAACATGCCATATGATGAAATAATGTAAAGGAGGGCGTGAAAAATATTCCAGAAAGGTTTTCTTTGAAAAAAAAAAATCATGAATTTAGGTGCAAGAAAAACGCCTTACTATACTATGTCGAAAAAAAATGCCATTTTTCAAACATGTTGTAAAAACGTGCCATATGATGAAATAATGTAAAGGAGGCCGTGAAAAACACTCCAGAAAGGTTTTCTTTGAAAAAAAAACCATCATGAATTTTGGTGCAAAAAAACGCCTTACGATACTATGTCGAAAAAAAATGCCATTTTTCAAACATGTTGTAAAAACGCGCCATATGATGAAATAATGTAAAGGAGGGTGTGAAAAACATTCCAGAAAGGTTTTCTTTGAAAAAAAAAACCTCATGAATTTTGGCGCAAAAAAAACGCCTTACTATACTATGTCAAAAAAAAAATGCCATTTTTCAAACATGTTGTAAAAACGTGCCATATGATGAAATAATGTAAAGGAGGCCGTGAAAAACACTCCAGGCAGGTTTTCTTTGAAAAAAAAAAACATCATGAATTTTGGCGCAAAAAAAACGCCTTACTATACTATGTCGAAAAAAAAATGCCATTTTTCAAACATGTTGTAAAAACGTGCCATATGATGAAATAATGTAAAGGAGGGCGTGAAAAACACTCCAGAAAGGTTTTCTTCGAAAAAAAAACCATAATGAATTTTGGTGCAAAAAAAACGCCTTACTATACGATGTCGAAAAAAAATGCCATTTTTCAAACATGTTGTAAAAAGTGCCATATGATGAAATAATGTAAAGGAGGGCGTGAAAAACACTCCAGAAAAGTTTTCTTTGAAAAAGAAACCATCATGAATTTTGGTGCAAAAAAAACGCCTTATTATACTATGTCGAAAAAAAATGCCATTTTTCAAACATGTTGTAAAAAAATGCCATATGATGAAATAAAGTAAAGGAGGGCGTGAAAAACATTCCAGAAAGATTTTCTTTGAAAAAAAAATCATCATGAATTTTGGTGCAAAAAAAACGCCTTACTATACTATGTCGAAAAAAAAATGCCATTTTTCAAACATGTTGTAAAAACGTGCCATATGATGAAATAATGTAAAGGAGGGCGTGAAAAAACTCCAGAAAGGTTTTCTTTGAAAAAAACACCATCATGAATTTTGGTGCAAAAAAAACGCCTTACTATACTATGTCGAAAAAAAAATGCCATTTTTCAAACATGTTGTAAAAACGTGCCATATGATGAAATAATGTAAAGGAGGCCGTGAAAAACCCTCCAGAAAGGTTTTCTTTGAAAAAAACACCATCATGAATTTTGGTGCAAAAAAAACGCCTTACTATACTATGTCGAAAAAAAAATGCCATTTTTCAAACATGTTGTAAAAACGTGCCATATGATGAAATAATGTAAAGGAGGCCGTGAAAAACACTCCAGAAAGGTTTTCTTTGAAAAAAAACCATAATGACTTTTGGTGCAAAAAAACGCCTTACTATACCATGTCGAAAAAAAGTGCCATTTTTCAAACATGTTGTAAAAACGCGCCATATGATGAAATAATGTAAAGGAGGGTGTGAAAAACACTCCAGAAAGGTTTTCTTTGAAAAAAAACCATCATGAATTTTGGTGCAAAAAAACGCCTTACTATACTATGTCGAAAAAAAATGCCATTTTTCAAACATGTTGTAAAAACGTGCCATATGATGAAATAATGTAAAGGAGGGCGTGAAAAACACTCCAGAAAGGTTTTCTTTGAAAAAAAAAAACCTCATGAATTTTGGCGCAAAAAAACGCCTTATTATACTATGTCGAAAAAAAATGCAATTTTTCAAACATGTTGTAAAAACGCGCCATATGATGAAATAATGTAAAGGAGGGTGTGAAAAAACATTCCAGAAAGGTTTTCTTTGAAAAAAAAAAACATCATGAATTTTGGCGCAAAAAAACCGCCTTATTATACTATGTCGAAAAAAAATGCCATTTTTCAAACATGTTGTAAAAACGTGCCATATGATGAAATAATGTAAAGGAGGGCGTAAAAAACACTCCAGAAAGGTTTTCTTTGAAAAAAACACCATCATGAATTTAGGCGCAAAAAAAACGCCTTACTATACTATGTCGAAAAAAATGCCATTTTTCAAACATGTTGTAAAAACGTGCCATATGATGAAATAATGTAAAGGAGGGCGTGAAAAACACTCCAGAAAGGTTTTCTTTGAAAAAAAACACCATCATGAATTTAGGCGCAAAAAAAACACCTTACTATACTATGTCGAAAAAAAATGCCATTTTTCAAACATGTTGTAAAAACATGCCATATGATGAAATAATGTAAAGGAGGGCGTGAAAAATATTCCAGAAAGGTTTTCTTTGAAAAAAAAAAATCATGAATTTAGGCGCAAAAAAACGCCTTATTATACTATGTCGAAAAAAAATGCCATTTTTCAAACATGTTGTAAAAACGTGCCATATGATGAAATAATGTAAAGGAGGGCGTGAAAAACACTCCAGAAAGGTTTTCTTTGAAAAAAAAACCATCATGAATTTTGGTGCAAAAAAAACGCCTTACTATACTATGTCGAAAAAAAATGCCATTTTTCTAACATGTTGTAAAAACGTGCCATGTGATGAAATAATGTAAAGGAAGCCGTGAAAAACATTCCAGAAAGGTTTTCTTTGAAAAAAAAAACATCATGAATTTTGGCGCTAAAAAAAAACGCCTTACTATACTATGTCGAAAAAAAATGCCACTTTTCAAACATGTTGTAAAAACGTGCCATGTGATGAAATAATGTAAAGGAGGGCGTGAAAAACATTCCAGAAAGGTTTTCTTTGAAAAAAACACCATCATGAATTTTGGTGCAAAAAAAACACCTTACTATACTATGTCGAAAAAAAATGCCATTTTTGAAACATGTTGTAAAAACGTGCCATATGATGAAATAATGTAAAGGAGGGCGTGAAATACACTCCAGAAAGGTTTTCTTTGAAAAAAAAACATCAATTTTGGCACAAAAAAAACGCCTTACTATACTATGTCGAAAAAAAATGCCATTTTTCAAATATGTTGTAAAAACATGCCATATGATGAAATAAAGTAAAGGAGGGCGTGAAAAACACTCCAGAAAGGTTTTCTTTGAAAAAAACACCATCATGAATTTAGGCGCAAAAAAAACGCCTTACTATACTATGTCGAAAAAAAATGCCATTTTTCAAACATGTTGTAAAAACATGCCATATGATGAAATAATGTAAAGGAGGGCGTGAAAAACCCTCCAGAAAGGTTTTCTTTGAAAAAAACAAAACATCATGAATTTTGGTGCAAAAAAAAACGCCTTACTATACTATGTCGAAAAAAAATGCCATTTTTCAAACATGTTGTAAAAACATGCCATATGATGAAATAATGTAAAGGAGGGCGTGAAAAATATTCCAGAAAGGTTTTCTTTGAAAAAAAAATCATGAATTTAGGCGCAAAAAAACGCCTTATTATACTATGTCGAAAAAAAAATGCCATTTTTCAAACATGTTGTAAAAACGTGCCATATGATGAAATAATGTAAAGGAGGGTGTGAAAAACACTCCAGAAAGGTTTTCTTTGAAAAAAAAACCATCATGAATTTTGGTGCAAAAAAAACGCCTTACTATACTATGTCGAAAAAAAATGCCATTTTTCAAACATGTTGTAAAAACGTGCCATATGATGAAATAATGTAAAGGAGGGCGTGAAAAAC
>NC_072767.1:40183085-40299466 GCF_022539595.1 Amphiprion ocellaris
TAAAGTAGGCTGTGAAAAACACTATGGTACGGTTTTCTTTGAAAAAAAATCACCATGAATTTTGGTGCAAAAAAAACGCCATAGTATACTATGTCAAAAAAAAATGTCATTTTTCAACATATTGTGAAAACATGCCATATGATGAAATAATGTAAAGGAGGCCATGAAAAACACTCCAGAAAGGTTTTGTTTGAGAAAAAATCATCATGAATTTTGGTGCAAAAAAACGCCTTACTATACTATGTCGAAAAAAAATGCCATTTTTCAACATGTTGTAAAAACGTGCCATATGATGAAATAATGTAAAGGAGGCTGTTAAAAACATGTCATCCAAGAAAAGTCATAGTATAGCATGTTATCCAAAAAACGTTATAGTATAGCATGTCATCCAAAAAACGTCATAGTATAGCATGTCGCTCTACAAACGTCATAGTTTAGCCTTTAGTCCACAAAACGTTGTTATGTCCCGGCTGTTTGAAGTAGGTGAGGACCAACACAAAAACAGTCCAAACGCTGGTTTCCAGAGGGTTAGACGAGTATTTATTTGAAAGAGTAAGTTTACAACAACACAACATGTGAGGGAATTAAAAACAAATGGGTGTTAGTAAAATAAAAATAAACAGAACTAAAAGTGAACTTCACGTTGACATTGATGGGCATTCCAACCAGGAACAAAGTAAAAGATAATCAATACGAAAAAAACTCTTCCTGTTCACCTCTTAAAACCCCAAAACACACCGCAGTAGCACCCTAAACTAAAACTACCAATGGGTTCCCTGTTTTCCTTTGTGAACAATTCAAAGGTCCCTCTCTATCTCCCCACACATCCACCAACCACTGGAACACATCTCCAAAGTTCTGCTGGACCAGCTCAGCTTCCCCTCAGAAGAAGTGCTGCCACCTGCCAGATGAAGGAGCCTTTTGAGAGGCAGCTGGCATCGTGATTGGACTGTACTTTGGTCTGTTCCAATCCAGCTTCAGCTCCAGAGACGGCAGGCGGGACGAGTCAACGGAGGCCTGGTGGACGAAGGCATGCAGCTGAGTACAATCCAGAAAACAACAGAGGAAGAAATAAACATAGTGTATACATCATATACTGTATAAAAGACACATCCACTGTAGAATTGTAGTAATTGTGGGCTGACTGATTTACTGATTATCAGTATTTTTTACTGATTTACTGTAATAAATACATTTTAAAATGGTGCTACTTTGGCTCTGAACCTTTATCTACCTGTGGTCACTCTGTCTTCTGGAGTGATTTGATTGGTTATACGTCACAAATAAAACTCCTTTAACTTAACATCTGTAAACAAAACAAAAACGTATCAACAAAGTTTTCTGTTAGAGTTTGTGTTCTTCTAAGTTTAATTCCAAGATTTTAAATACTTTCATTTACTGCAAATGAATGTCTACTCCGAATGTCTCACTAATAATCATTATCAGCCTTAAAAACCCACAAAACACCCCTCTATACTGGACCACACTTAGTACAGTTCGGTTCCCCCTTCTATAAATCTGCTTGGAATCTTCCACTTCCTGTTTGTCAAAGTGGCCTTCTACCTGGACAGGATTTGTTGGAGCTCATGCAACAAACATTTTGGGTAACTGCACTTTAATATGGATGGATGACACTGAATTAGAGTCTGTTTTCATGAGACTGAGTTAAGATGTGTAGCTCTGTCATTAAATAGGAAATTATTTCTCAGAATTCACAGAGAAAAGTCTGGAATGTTTGCTAGGTTAGCATCACATGTTCTTTGGCTCAGCTAAAGCTAACTCTCTCCAACTTCTGGATCTCTTGAGTTGCTTGTTGTTAAAATATCTTGCTAGAGGTGCTGAAGTTCAGCAAGTATGAGATGTTTGTTCAAAATCAGCTCATTCTCAAGTCTGATCTGAACTGTCCTCTTTTGTTAGAACTTTCCCTAAACTTAGGAGTTAATGACAGAGCAGCACATCCAGACTCACTCTCATTTATGTAGAGATTAAACTTCAGTGTCATTCATTGATGCTAAAGTGCAGTTCTTCAAATGTTTGTTGCACATGCTCCCGACCAAACCAGTCCAGGTGGAAAACGATGTGAAGAGAAAGCTCCAGAGGATGAATATCACACATTTACATTGGAAATAAATGTCCTTTAATTAGACATTGTCATGCAAAAGTTGGATTTCCCTTTAATGATGTTCAAATCTTTGAGTGTTTTGTTGATGTTGGTTTCTAAATGTTTTCTAACACTCGGCCCCAAAGAT
This sequence comes from Amphiprion ocellaris, assembly GCF_022539595.1. Lineage (NCBI taxonomy): Eukaryota > Metazoa > Chordata > Actinopteri > Pomacentridae > Amphiprion > Amphiprion ocellaris. The sequence goes on from NC_072767.1 coordinate 40,185,335, forward strand.
TAAAACCTTTTACTGCTCACAAGCTGCAACAATTCACACATTATCAACTATCTTTCTGACTAAACTAAGATAAAAAAGTGAAAAACTGCCTGATTCCTGCATCATGAATGTAAATCTTTTTGGTTTTTATCACAGTAAACTGAATATATTTGGGTTTGACATTTTATAAACCAAAACAAGAAATGAATTACTGGAGAAAACAATCAACAGATTAATGGACAAAGAAAATGTGTTTTCCAACATATATGGCTGAATTACTCCAACATTACAAGATACATACAATTTTAATTCAATTTTATTTATATAACGCCATTTACAGGTCAAATTGTCTCAAACGCTTTATTTTCATATTTTTTTGTCATGTTTAAAATATGACAAAGTAAGAAATTTAAAGCTCCTGAATAATCCAATTTATTATTTGGTTTTTAAGAGACTAATGGACAATTATAAGTTTCTCCACTAAAACTAATAAACATGAGGTCAAATAGAAGGAAGAGTTTTAAATACTGCAGTCCCACGACAACAAGAATAAAGTTTGTCAACAAAAGTAAATCTGCTGGTGGATTCCATGAAAGTCCTAATAAATGATAATAAAGTGTGATACTAAAGGTTTGTGGTGCTAAAAATCTCCAAGTAAAGATATGAAGTTGAACATGTGGATGGAGGTTGATAAAAGTTGACCAACTCCGTGGATTTTCTGGATGGTGGTTAAAGACCTGCTCTTCTAGTGGTCTTCCTTCTAGTGGCTGTAAAAAGTCAGTCCATCCTGGCCGACTTCAACACCTCTTCATGACAAGTTGTTGTGCCTCAGACCTGGTGGAAACTCCAGAAACTGGGGAAAACCTGTGGAGACTCGAAGAACTCGTGGCGACTCGAAGAACTCGTGAGGCGGGGGAAGGTGTGGTGGGTGGTGGGGGGAGGCGGGGGAGTAGAGGGGGGAGGCCGCCACCCACCTCTCCGCCCACTCTCCGCCCTGACTCCACCCAGACTCCGCCTTGGCTCCGCCCATGTGGTCACTTGAGGAACTACGATGCCAAAGGGACGACGAAATTATTTCTTTGTATCTGATCTGTAGCTCAGTGAGTTAAGGATTTGCCTGTGGAGCTGCAGGTCGCTGGTTCAAGACCAGACCCTTCTTAAAGTTTTCTCAAAATCCTGACAAAGACAAAGAAAGAAAAGTGCCAGTGGTGGGTCTTGAACCTGCGACCTTCCGCTTGGTAGTCTACCCTCTTATCCTCCTGAGCTACTCGCTCAGATACTAATTCTTCTTTTTTTTGCGCATTTATCATCTATTTTTTGTGGTTTTTGAGTTTTTTTTTTTAACTCGTCTCGACTCGACCGTTTTTCTCAGGAGGTTGGACTTCAGCCTTTGTGCTGGAGGGTGGAACCCTCAGTTCCAAGACTTTCCAAAGCCTCCACACCTCCCGAGTCCTCAGGACCTGAGCTTTCACACAGTCTGAGGGCTGAAATTTTCTCAGTCCCACAGTAGTTCTCTGTTAGTTTGAACCTTCAGACAGTCTGAGGACTGAAGTTTGAAAAGATTCTCAGTACTTCTCTGTTAGTTTGAACCTTCAGACAGTCTGAGGACTGAAATCTTAAAAGTTTCTCAGTACTTCTCTGTTAGTTTGAACTTTCTGGTTAACAGAAGCCTTAAAACTTGTGATCATGAGTCTTGATTTCACATGTAGACCATCCATCTGAGTTCTTCTCAGACCTTCACCTGTGGGTTTTTTAGAAATCCTCAACAAACTTTGATTCTCTTCACTGAACAGTAAAGTTTGTGGAGATCAGAAGGTAACATTAGTTTGAGCCATGCCTTCAGCTACTAGTAGACTTTATCTGGAAAGCAGTTTTCTGAAATCAGTTCTCAGTAAATCTGTCCACAATCAAACCAAGAACATAGAAAGAGGAAATGTTTGAAGAAACAACTTGAACTCTTTTTGATCGTTTTATTGTCTCTTCTTTGACATGTAATGTCATAATGTCATGTAATATGTAATTTGATCTTCTAAAGTCTAACTGGTGTCTTTTCAAATGTCTGTAGTTTGATTCTTCTTAAATGTTTAGTTTTGCTCTTTTCTCACCTTTTATTCTTTTCTAATGTCTGATTTGATTTCCAAATGTTTTGTCTTTTAATGTTTAATTGTTTTTTTCAAATGTTTTATCGGCTTGTTTGAAAAATTTCCTTTTCTTTCCCAATGTTTAATTTTTCCATTAAATCTTTAAGGTTTTTCTTTTTAAATGTTTTACCACCTTTTAATGTTTAATTTTCTTTTTAAATGCTTCATTGTATTTTCTGTTTAATTCCTGTTTAAAGTTTTATTGTCTTTAAGATTTAATCTTCTAATTAAACATTTAATTTTTTAATTAAACGTTTTGTCTTTTCAAAGTTTTAATAATCTAATTAAATGTTTAGTATTTTTAAATGTTTAATGTTCTTGTTTAATTGTATTTCTTAAATGTTTATCTAAAATATTTCATCTTTAATGTTTAATATTTTTGTTCAAAAAAATTTTGTTTATTTTCATAATTACATATTTTGTAGCTTCTGTTTAATTATCTAATTCAATATTTTGCCTGTTTAATATCATTTAATTGTATTTAATGTTAATTTTTTTTAAATTTTATTGTATTAAATGCTTTTTTCCTTTGATTGCTTTTTTTAAATGTAGTTTATTTCTTTAATCTTTTTTTTCTGTCAAGATTTTAACCCCAACCTTGAAAATGAAACAAACTCTTAAATCACACTGAAAATACTTCTGTTGTCACAATCATGAGTTAGTCAATTATTCAGTTTATCAATTCAACTTTATTTGTTTAGCACCTTGCACACAGATGACAAAACTAAACAAGCAAAGAGAAAAAAAAAACTATGATTAAAACTCAAAAATATATTTAAAAAAAAGATTTAACATGGTGATAAAATCTGTTGTGTCCAGGGGATGGAGGGAGTTTATTGAAGTCTTCTTGGGCTCACATGGGAAATCATTTAAAATATAAACTTGATATTCAGTCTAAGGAAACTGGGAACTGCAGAGCGACAGAAGAACCAACAATATCTCCTGTTTTCTCCTTTAATGAGTCGACTCTTCTTGTGCTTTCAGACCAAAGAACTACAGACTCTTCACAACCTGCTCAAACTCTTGGTACAGGACCTCACCACACGGGTCAAGAAGGTTTCTGTCTCATTTCTACTCTGAAGCTCACCTTCTCCTGCTCAAACTGCTGACAAATGTTTCTGCTGCTCTAAAGTCTGCTCTCCAGAACTTCCTAAAAACTCTCAAAGTCTCTTCTGCTGCAGGTTGCTTTGTAGAACCGTTACAGAAAACCTCACTAAACCACATGGAGGAGCCTCAAGATAGTCGTCCAAATGAAACTGTACAAAAACCAAACTAGCACAATCCAAACGCTAAAGTCTCCTGCAGCCTACCAGAGAACCTCTGAGAACAGAGAATCAGGACAGGAACTCTTACCTTCTGGACAACCAACGCTGGTTCACAAACAAGAATACAGAATGTGTCTGACCAAAAACCTCTGAAGACTCACTACAGCCAAGATAAAGACACAACTCAGCTGCACCAAATCCACTAATCACTGCACACATTAACACCATGTGCTAACTGTGGCTAAAGAACCACATTTACCAACACAACTATCCAGTACAAAGCCCTAAAACACACCAAGAAACACATTAAAGACGATTTTACTGCTGGAAGCTGCAAGCCAACACCTAAAGAACAAACTAAAGCAACAGAACCGAACCCAGTTCACTGGTGAAGAGAAACAGAGGAAATGTTTGTCTGCAGCTAAACAAAGCAGGAAGACACTGAGCTGCTCAGGTGTTCCTGATAACACCAAGCAGCCACCTGGACAGCCAATAGGAACACAGCTTACTGGAAGTCCAGAGGGCTGGGTTAGTGAAGGAAATTTAGTTTAAAGTTGAGGCAGAAAGTTAACAAAGAAAGTTGAAAACCACCTTCTGATACCTGAAGTCTCTGAGTTTTCACACAAAGAACACCTGAACATGTCAAACTGGTTCCATAGTAGAACCCTCATTGTAAAAATGTCATATTATGGTGTGTTGCTCCAAAAACATTAGGACCCGGCTGTCTAGGGTCGCAGAGGAGCAACACAAAAACAGGACAAACGCTGGTTTCCAGGGAGGTTAGGAGGATATTTATTTGAAAGAGTAAGTTTACAACAACACAACATGTGAGCAAAAAATCCCAAAGTCTGTCTTTAGTTCAGCTGAAAATATTAGTTTTTGTCTTTTTTATTGACCAAACTTTTCAGGAAGTAGATGAAGAATAATTAAAGCTCTCATGTAGAAGTCCAACTTACTTTGGATCCTTGTGGAGAGTTTAATCTTAGAGTTTGTAAAGCTGTTGAGTTTTTAGAATCACATGGATTGTTTTGACATTTAATAACCGAGTCCTGAAATAAAATTACAGTTGTGGATTTCTGTCATTTAGTCTGGACTAAACAAATAACAGCAGCATAAACCTCAAACGTCATTATGAGGAGTCTGGATTGAGGTTTCTCACTTGATAATGATCAAAACATGAAATTTAGGTTGGTTTAAAGGAATATTCCACCTTAAATCTTTGAATGTTGACCTAAAAGGTTGGTTTCAGGAAGTACTCCATCTACAAGGTCCTCACACATCCACCTTCAAGGAACATTCCACCAAAAATCCTTAGACATGCACCTAAAATGTTGGTTTAACTGAGTATTCCATCCAAAATCCTCAAAGAGACCTGAGGGGCTGGTTAAAAGGAATATTCCACCTAAAACCTCAAATATAGACCCCAAAGGGTGGTTTAGAAAAAAATCCTTCAATGTAGACCAAAAAAGTTCGTATGGAGGAATATTCCACCTGAAATGTAGACCTTAGAAGTTAGTTTGGAAGAATATACCATCCTAAACATCCTTAAATGTAGACTAACAGACGGTTTGGAAGAAAATTCCATCTAAAATCCTCCAATGTAGACCTAAAAGGTACATTGGATCCGGATCTCTGACCCTGCCTTTGTTGTGCCATATGGTCAGAGAGGGGGATTCTTCTCTTAAGCTGGATCTGGGAAGTTTCAGTCTTTATGATCAGGTCAAAATGTGCGGTTTAGACTTTACAGGCCCTAGAAGTTGGAGCATAAAAGTGGATGCACTCTCAGTCGAGCACTCAGATTTTATTACATATTTTAATGAGGGGACTTCTGATCTTCAGCTGATGACCACAACAAAGAGAAATGAACATGTAAATGTAATTAACAGCCCAATGTTATGTGTTCCCTTTGTTTTCTCTTGGCGTGAGGATCCCCTTTCAGAAGAATAACTCAAGCCAAATGGCACACAAAAGCCTCAGGATCCTCTTTTCTGTTTACGTGACTTTGCTGTTCACATCCTCCGGCCGCTCAGTCCTTGAACTCGCACAAACCTTCAGTCTACCTGACTCAATTAGCTCAGCAGTCTCTAGATTTTTTCGGGGCTTTGTTGCATGAATAATGTCTTTGTTCACAAAGTGTGACAGGTACCCACTGATTACTTTGAGAGAAAGGAAGCAGGGGGCTGGGAGAGCTCCACAGAGAATAAGAAAGAGATGATGCAAAGAGAGGCATGGAGGGAGAAGTGTCAGCCGAGCAGAGCGGCGGCGGTGATTAGAGGAGATAACGGGGCTTTGCTTTTTGAATTATCCCAGTAAGAACCATCAGCTTTTGTCTTTTCAGGTTCTTCAAGACGATAACTCATAGCCGAGGCGCCCGGCACCGCTGTGGTGTTTTAATTCGAGAGCAGCATCCAGAAACACTGATGGTCCAGAGGGGTCCCGGCCGTGAGACATCCAGCTGCTGCAGTGTTCAGTCGTTCAGGCCTGAATTTATAAAGGGCCCGGATGGGAGATAACCTTTATCTGCCATTTCCGCAGCCCAAATCCATTGGTTAGATCTGTTAGCTGTAACTAAAAACACTCAGGCCATCAGTAGCTGCAAATTTATTCTCCAAAGTTAATTTAACAGTTCAAATTTTCATATTAATGCAAGATAAACACTTGTTCTCCAAGAAAATCTAATTGTGTGAAATTAACGTTTTTATGGCAGTTCATCATTATCTGCACATTATCACATCACTACGAGCCGAACAGTTCAGGGAGAAATAAATGAATCTGCAGCGTTGTTAATGGCCAATAATCAAACATGAAGTATGACTAAACACAGATGTTGGTTTGAGTAATGAAATCCCCGAATGTACATACTGTCCTGTGTCTGCTCAGATTGTAACTGCTTTTATTTTTGTACCTGCATATTTAAGGGAATGCTGAGTCTTTAACTTATATTCTAATACTGTGTATAATGTAAAGAGCAGCATACGTTGGTTAGAAGTAAATCTTGTCTTGTAAAGTGTCTATTTTTTTTAAAAAGATACAATTTATCACAAAGATAGCTGGATGAGCTTCTTAAAATACACCTTTCTAGGAAGTTTCATCACAAAACAAGCAGATTTTTTTTCTTGTTCTCTCTCTTTTTTGTTTTTTGCTGAGCCATGCATTAACACAAACTACACGAGTCCAGATAGAAACACACAGCGGCAGAATGCGAAGAGCCCCCTGGGTGGAATAAGACTGCAGCAGTGAGCAGGGTGGAGCTGGGGGGGGATCGATAGTGCAGCTGAGGAGGAGTGGAAGCAGTCAGCTCGACTCGTCTCGTGATGCGAGCGAAGCGAGGCCCTCTGGGAGTCGGGCTGTCAATCACACGCCTCTGAATCATACTTAAAGTCCTGCATGATTTCACTCAGAGCTTCTTTGGTCTTGATGATCCTGGACGAGGAGAGAACACAGACGAATGTGTTTGGAAAGTAGATCAGTATATGTGAATAGTTGGTCTGATAAATGAAGCAAGCCACAAGCCTCTGAGCAGGTCTGCTGACTGACTGGCTGAGCGGATGGGTCAGCGGGGAGCTAACGCAGTAAATGGAGGGGTGGTAATAGCTGCTCTTACTCGTGCTTGATCTCCTGAATATTTTCTCCACAGCCCTCGTCCTCAGGGTGATCCTGGGCCCGCTGCCTGGCCAGCTGCAGCTTGGCTGTCTGTTGAGAAGCCACATCAGATAACATTTATGCAAACCACTCATCGGGCGAGGATGGAGGCAGAGACGGAGGATCAGCTCCAAGATAACAGCAGCTTTATGACATTACTGGAAAAAGGAATTAATATTATAGACGAATGTAAAAAATTGAATACAAAAGTTCAAAGCTTCACTTCTGAACACCAGATGTACAAAATGCGGATGTTGTAGAATGTAGGAAACAGCGAGGCGGTGATGTTTTATCACCCATCTGATCCAAACAGTTAAACGACTTGAAAAAGAGACACTAAGACGTCAGTGAATGATTTAAATTGAACTGAATTAGTGTCTGCTGTCCAATCGATGCTGAAAGCCCCAAATATTTCCTCTGTGCGCAGTTTTTTCTCCGTTAAAACATTTATAACTTGAACTGCCATCAATAAAGCGAATTGTTTGCTCCTTAACATGACAGTGGGTCAATCTGCTTTCAGCCGGCGAACAGTGACGGGATGTTTTGCATAAGAACTCTGCCTCCTTGTGGTGAAACAGTGGAGTTAGCTCAAACATGAAAGACCACGTGTGAATGTCATAGAGGACTTAAAGTATGACTTAAAGATCATTAGTGCTGGCAGGTTATGAAACTCACATTCCTGTAGCTGGTTTATAATTAATACAAATATTTATTAAAGATGCAAAAAATTTGAAAGTGAATTTACAGATTAGTAGAACACATTCACTGAGTCTTTCTGACAGATTTGTGAATTTAGCTGTTAATCAGTTTGATGCAGATGTTCATTTTTTATAATCTTGTCGAAATCAGATTTCATTTTCTTTCCAGTATTCAATTAAAAATCAAACAGAAATCACCCTAAAACCATTTGCATGTCTTTTCAGTCTCTACACTAAGACGATTGTGTGCATTTACAATACTCTGTATAGATTAAGGCAGGGGTGTCAAACTCATTTTAGTTCAGGGGCACATTTAGCCAAATTTGATCTCAAGTGGGCCAGACCAGTAAAATCAGAGCATAATAACAACCTATAAATAACCACAATTCCAAATGTTTCCTTTATTTTAGTGCAAAAATGTTCACATTTAAGGAATTATCTTTTTACAAAACATCATGAACAACCTGATTTCCTTAGAAAAATAAAATTTCAACATTATACTTCAGTTTATCATTTCCACATTACAACCTACAGATCACAGTGGATCTACAAAGGCACACAACATTTAGCCATCTGGAACTGAACAATATAGTATTTAATGATCAAAATGACACAAGTCAGACAAAAAAAGACAAAAAAAGAACAAAAACAAGACAAAATGTTACAAAAATGAGACCCAAAAATACAAAACAACAATGAACAATCTAGTATTTTACTTTATGATTAAAACAACTTGTCATGGTCTCGAAATTCTTTTAAATTTATAACTGTACAAATTTACAATTTGCAGTGAATGTCTTCTCTGTAATTTTTACACTTTACGAAGTTGGCCCGCAGGCCAGATTGGACCCTCTGGTGGCCGGTTTTGGCCCGCAGGTCGCATGTTTGACACCCCTGGATTAAGTCTACACCTTCTTCTTTTTGGACAGCCAGCCAGCGTACATAGTTTAAATGTGCCGGTAAAATAAAAGGTCCACTACACAGCCAATGCAGTTAAATCAAAGCACACGGTCACACATTACTGTAAATTCCTCTCATCTTCAACAATGCTGTCTTCTGGACTTAATATTGTAAAATATGAACCATACATAGTGTTTACCTACCAGTTCAAGTTTCTGCTTCTCTTTGCTCTGCAGCATCTCAATGTGCTCAGAAAGGTCTGGTCTGTCAAAATCATGGTACAGCTTCCCCTTGATCTCCAGCACTTCCTTGGAGATGCCGCAGAAGGCCTGTGTTATCTCATGGACCAGCTGCCTGTAGTGGTCAAAGTCATACTGGGGCCCTGTCCTCAAGTAGGCCTCGTGTCCTCTGGAAGGCATTCAGCAGCCAAAACAAGAAGAGAAACAAAAGCAGAACCCAATGAGACACGCTTGTCTGACTCCTCTGTGTATGTGTTTTGTAGGGACTGACCAAGTATCGGCCCGACTGATTATCAGGGATGACATTCTGCTTTTTTCTGATCATCACTACGGTGAATTTTATCAACCCAATAAAAATAAATTAAATACACTACTTTGGCTCTGATGCAGTTGTCTCTCTCTGTGGTCTTAAGCAGTGCTCCGTCCACAGCACTTTCTAGCTGACTGAACGTCATAAGTAGCAGCCAATCAACACTGAAAGCTACAGTTTGCATACAGGGATAGTGGAGTACATTTGTGCAGAGCTGAAGGTGACATAACAGATGCTGTAGAAGTTGTAAGAAACACCTCAATCTTAAACAAGTACGCCCAGTTTCCCTGTTATAGTCAGTGCAACTGGAACTTACTTTGCAGACAACGTGAGGCTAAGGCTATTAAGAGTCTTGCACTGCAAAAACTCAAACTCTCACCAAGTCTGTTTGTCTTATTTTCAGTCAAAATGTCTCATCCCACTTGATTTAAGATAAATTCACTTAACAAGAGACATTTCAGCAAGATGGAGGGACTTGTTTTAACCCTCGTGTCATCCTGCGGGTCAAAACTAACCTGTTTTAAAGTTTGTATGTATGTAGAGTAAGTATGAAAAAGTATGAGAAAAGTATGTGGAGAAAAAAATATTTTCTGATGTCCACATTTTCAACATTTTTGGGAAATTTTTTGGTGGAAAAAAAGAAATGTTAAAAATATTTCTTAAGAACATTCACAAAAAAATCTACCAAAATCCAGCGAATTTCCAGTGAAAGAGACACAACCTGTATACACTGAACAAGAAGCACAGCGATCCCTACAAATCAGGCAATCAGCTTCTGTCACAGCAACTAAGGCTATGCTAACAGCTAGCAGACAAGTTAGGAGGTGGCACCAGATTATCCTGAAACTGTCTCGAAAACAATAACTAGTGATGTTTTAAAATACAGACTTTAGTAGGCAATAAAAGTGGTAGAACGGTGAAAGATTAACGAAAAAGAGAACTGCAGGAAACAAACTGTTCGATCTCAATCAGTCGATCTCACAGTAAACAGAGGATTGTTCATATTCAAGTATATTCATTGAAGAAATTCAATTATGAATGGCAGAGCAATTATAAGCTGTTGATATATAACAACATATCAAATGTATATTGGTTCCAAATATCTGTTGTGGGGCCTTCTTCGTAATAATAATCAGCATTGGTATCGGCCCTGAGAAAACCATATTGGTCGACCCCTAGTGCTCTGAATGATGTAATGATGAAGTCATTTCACAGCAGCATGACGACTCGAGTCAAACTTACTCTTCAAAGAGCCGATAGGTCTCAACCCGCTCAGACTGAAGATGGTAAAACCTCTGGATCAGGGCTTTAAAGTCTGTAGAGACCTAGAAGAAGGAAAGAAAGTTGACAGAAAACATCAAGAAGGGAGAGTTAACTTTTTGCGGTGGTGTTGCCAAGTCTGGCAGTTTGAACCTGGAGGTCTGATGAACAGCCCAGGATCTCAACAGGGCTTTTCTTGCCCTACAAATTGCTCAGAAATCTAAAAAATGGAAGAGAAATGTTTTAAAATACTACCCTACAATACATAAATACAAATTAAAGCTATGACAATAAAAGTCATGTGTTTCTTATCACTAAAAGGGGAAGCAGAGGAGAAGCAAAATATAACTTAAAATCAAATATAGAAATAAAAGACAGAGGTCAAGAGAAAAAATAATACAAAAAAGTCAATAAGACAAAAAAATCTGTAAAAACATCTTTATACAAAGAGAAGCTTTGAGAAGAGACTTTTAGGGTGATACTGGCATAAAAAACTGGGGACCTGCAGACAAAAAGTCACTGTTGATAACATCTACTTTTAATTGTGGAACTCAAATCATATTTCAGTTAGCTTCAGTCAAGTCAGTTTATAGATGCAAAACACTGCTCAGAGCAACACTAAGTTTTATGACCTCCAGGCAGCAGATTTGCTTTAATTATTATTAGTTATTATATATTTGGACTATGGAGTTATGAAACTTTGTGTGTGAATTTTTTCCTCACCAACAGCTGCATCTCTTCTCCTGGACCATTTAAAGAGTCTAATTAAATCCTAAAACTTGCATTAACCTTTAAGATACACCAATCTTACTCCAGCTTGGAGCTACAATCTGGCAAACCTATCGCTCAGTAGTTCTCAAACGGCTCTCACAACTTTACATATGATTACAGCTGCTAATTATCACAAATAAGACTAATTGCAAGTCACGTAGAATTTACCAACCGCTGTTACAGCTGCTTGCTCTTTCTGTGATATTAATGTGGAACCTGAGCTGAACATAGAAAGAAAGTGTGATGAGTTCACTTTGCCTGAAGGACAGTTTCCCACATTTATATTCATTTTACTCTGAAATGACTTGAAACTGGTGCCATAAATATAAATATTTCTGTACTGGGCCAAGTCCCCAATGCTTCAAAATCCAGCCAATTAACCCACAAAGGCTGGATAACTACCATTAAAATAATAGTAGCAATAACCAACTTTCATTATTAATGCCAATATTATTTCTTACTTTTTCTAATCAAGTTTTATTTGAGCTCATTCTTCTTTGAATTATTATGTCTGCAAATGTAATGTACTTATATCTTATTGCTATTCTCTGAGGCGCAGCAATTATTCTCAGGTTAATATAATTTTTCAGAGCAATATCTGGCACAAGAATATCCTTCAGGATCGATAAACTTCTATCCTTTAATTCTTCTCTATGTTTACACACAACTGCACTTTGTATACCCTTTTAAATCATTGCATTTTCACAAATGTTCACCAATGCACAATATTTTATATGTATATATCAGTTACACTACTGTTTATATAGTTATTGAAACACCAAATAAGATATCCATACAACAAAAAGCTGCTTTCATTTATTTCATTCGTACATATTATTTTTCTATTTTCGATTTGCACTTTTTTTTTTAGTATTTTAAAAAATGTTGCCTGATTTTGAAAAAGTATTGACATGATGGCTGATTAGCTTTGTTGTACAATAAAGGAATTCTCTTCAATTCTATTTCATCTTTACTGATAATAATAGTTAATGAACATCTTAATTTAAATCTAATTCAAATACATAAGAAAACACGGTTCTATAGTTAAAGCCTTGCAAATGTATTTACCCATATTATTATCTTATAACTTGCATTTTTACATAGTATAGAATAATAGTTAATAGATTATTTTAAAAGCTGTAAACATCAGATTATCCATGTAAGCAATGTGTACACTGCAAAAACTCTAAATCTTACCAAGTCTATTTGTCTTATTTTTAGTCAAAATGTCTCATCCCACTTGATTTAAGATAAATTCACTTAACAAGAGACATTTCAGCAGATGGAGGGACTTGTTTTAAGACAATGCATCTTAAATATCTTGTTAAGTCAAACAATCTTGAAATTATCTTGTTTTGAGTTGAATTTTACAAGAAAACTCAAAATAAGTTTAACCCTCATGTCGTCCTGTGGGTCAAAATGACCCGTAAAGTTTAAAAATGTGGGGAAAAAATATTTTCACAGTGAAACTTCTGATGTCCACATTTTCAACATTTTGGCAAAATCTTTGTACATTTTTTGGTGAAAAAAAGAAATGTTAAAAATGTTTCTGAAGAACAGTCACAAAAAAAAATCAAACTCTAGCAAATTTCACAGAATTTTGGTTGATTTTTTAGTGAATGTTCTTAAGAAATAACAGAAGTTTTACTGATATACAAGGAATCACTTTAGATATTTTTACTCATTTTTTGAAAAATATTTACAAGAATTTTCTTGCCAAATTTGGGGTATTTTTTAAAAATAAAACTTTTAAGGGACATTTTTAAGGAATTATTGGAGTTTTCTTCCTGAAGATTTTGCAAATTTTCAGAAATTTTGGGAATTTTTTTGCTGACTTTTTGGATTTTTTTTCAGACAAGGAAACAATATTTTTTGGTGCCTGTAAATGAAGACAACAGGAGGGTTAAAACATCTCAAATTTGGAGGTTACATGAAAGCACAAATCTATTTTTGAGTGAAAAACTGCTTCTTTTTTTTTTTTTTTTTTTTTTTTTTTTTAGGATGTCTGGCTTATTTTAAGACACCTAAGCTTGACAATCCTGGTAAAATAGAGCTTAAAATAAGTTTTACCAGCTAATTTTTAGATCTCAATATTCTAAATATCATATCTTATTTCAAGAAATCTATTGGCAGATTTTTTCACTTATTTCAAGGTAAAAGTGCCTTGAAATACGTTTTGTTTTCTTGTTTTGAGAGGAGCATTTTCTCCAGTGTACAAACATAAACAACGCTGTCTTGTATAATACTTGACTGGTTGTAGTTACTGTTTATCAGGAGAAAATACAATAAATACATGATTACGGCTCATCTGCTTTAGCTACTGTAGACTTGCAGCAGCATTAAATATTATTATTATTATTATTAAAGCTACAACTTCAGCTTCACCTGTTAAGTTTCTATTAGCTTCTTTAGCTTAGCACGTGTGAAAGCTTTGAGCCTCCGAAAACGTCAAACACTAAAATAAAATATCATGTACTCACCATGTTAAGCTGTTATGGAACACTGTCGTTGGGTTTATGCGGTTTGTAACAGCAGCATGTTTAAATTTGATAAAAACAGCTCGTTGGTTTGCCTCTGTGTGATTCAGCAGCAGCTTCTCTGCACTTCCTCACTCACATCAGGACATGCGCAGTGTGAAACACTTGCTTTCAAAATAAAAGTCCTGCAACTTCTGTACAGAAAAGAGACCCGTTTCATAAATAAAGCTTAAACACGTTCCATTTTTCCACGTGATGATGCTGAACCTTTCCTACAGCTTTGACTGAGAGTAATTTAATAGTCATGAAGCATAATACAAGCTCATTCATGCACTAATTATATACATATAGACTCCGGTCCAGATAAAATAAATCTAAAGAGCCCCCTATTTGTTTAATAATCGGGTGAAAATCTTGTTATTCTATAATTGTGCAGGTTTTGTATCTTGTTAAAGCTCTGAGATTATTTCAGGTCATGTTTACATTGTAAAGATGACTACAAAGTGCACATGATTTAGTCTATTTGTTCCGTAAAATCACATAACAGTGAGTAGATTGTATGTTTTAGGTCACCAGTTCGACCAGATGAAGATTAAACTGAAGCATAAAACTTACATTATGTCATAAAACTATTGCAGCAAAAATATAAAAACAAATTTTCTGTTAATCTCTCATCAAAAACCTGATTATGTCTCATACATCAGAATTGAAAATAAAAAAAGATGAAGTTCTACAATTTAAAAGAATATTTATGCAGATATGTATAAAGCAGCAATACGTCTATATTAGCAGTGTGTGTTAATTTGAACTAAGGTGAGTTTTCAGTGCTGGTCGTTAAGTAGTCTGATAATCTGGGTTAAAAGCTATTGCTCTGGTAGCAATAAATTAAAGTTCATCAAGAGTTAACATTTGCACAGTAAAGGTAAAGTCTTAACTGAAAAAAGTTTAAAAATCTTCAACTCAATGAGAACTGAACAAACTGATGATATTGTTTTGGCAAGACTGTAAGAGTTTTATTTTGAAACGCTATTATGCCTCCAGCAGCTGACTGTTCTTAAAAACTCCATTGGCAATCCCTCTCTTTTTCTATTTAAAGTGCATTATTAAGGTTTATTTACAGCAGTACATGGGGTGATGTTTTATAAGCATCACATCTGGGGTTAATTATTCCAGAAATCTTTCTTGGCAAACCTTTATTAACAACCTATATTTTAAAAACACCTTTCAGAATTGGAGTTACATGGTGCATTAAATATAAAAAGCATTAGAAAGAAGCAATAAAACATTAAAGGAAGACAATGAAACATGACAAAAGATGGTTAAACATTAAAGAGAGCAATAACAAAACACTAGAAAAGAGATGAAATGCAATTCAGACGTCTGTCAGCACTGGTGGGTTTTAAAATGTTTTTGAACTGAGACACTGGAGCTTGTGCCAGAGAGTTGGGGCTAAAGCAGAAAAAACATGGTTCCCTTTTGTTTTAAGCCTGGACTGTAGGATTTACAACAGTAATTCATTTGCTGATCTGAGGGATCTTGGTGCAGAATAAGGTGTTGAAAGTTCTGAGATGTAGCTCAGAGCCAGACAACGCAGAGATTTAAAAAGAATCAAAGGAATCTTGAATTGGATTCTGTACCAAATGGTGACCCAGAGTCACTCATCGGGACTGGAGTTATGTTTAATGTGTTCCTTGTGTTGAGTGTTCTGATTCAATTCTATGCTGTTTGGGAAAACAAACAAAAAACTGTTAAAAAATTGTGAAAATGTTGAAGCATGGGTGCAACAAAAATACTTTTAAAATGGTGTATGACTATAACAATCCAAAACCATAAATAATAGTAAATATCTGCAAAATAATCTGATTATTTATCTAATTTAAATACAGTGAAACAGTGAATTTTATGGCTCCACGTTGTAAATAAACTAAGCAAATTGTAAAAATGCAAATTTTTATGTGGACTTAATATATAGTACATATTATCTGTAAAATAAGGTGTTAAAAATTATTCAGCATTTTCCATCCTTATTATACATGACTTATATTGTGTCCTATTTTACAGTCAAAGCTGTGAAAGAATTAACTGTTGTAAATGTGGATTTTTTTTATTTAAATTATTAATACTTCTTTTTTTACAAAGTTAAAATATAAATTGCTGTTTTTTCTGTGATTTTATCAGATGTTATCTGTCAAAATTCTGTAAAAAAACAAAAACAAACAAAATTATTTATCATCTTTAAAACCTTAATATACATACATTTTCTTTCAAATAAGTACAAATATATGGGAAAAAAATACATTATTAAATATTATTTTATTATAGGGAAATGTTATACAAAAACAAATGTACATTATTTACAATTTTAAGCATTTTTAAAATGATGAAAAATAACATAGAATGTAAAATGATTATACCTTTAGATGATTTAAATACAGTAAAACAGTGTAATAATGCAATCACACACTGTAAAGCAACAAATTATGCAAAAATACATATTTTATATACAGTTTGGGCCTATTCTTTATGGGTTGACATGTAAATTAATACTTTTTTCTGTGATTTATTATTTGTACATTAGATTTTTACTAGATATTATCTGTAATTTAACAGAGTATGATCAATGTGTAGAATAACAGAAAACAGCAGCAAATATTTGCAAAATAACATATATTTTTCCAGATTTAAATACTGTAAAGCAAGTGTAGTTTTGTGGTGAAAAGTCATAAAAGACTAAATTAGCATTTGCAAAAAATATAGATTTTTGTTGTGGTCTTTATATATAGTTTTGACCCTCCTTTTTTGTTTGTTAATATTAGCAAAACTTGGAACAGTCAAATAACAAATAAAAAAATGACATTTGGAAGCAGTTTTTTTTACATTGCACTTTATCACATGGATTTTGATGTGGACAGTCTATACAGTTATTTTTTAAGGGTTGACATGTAAATTAATACTTTTTTGTGTGTGATTTTATTAGTTATTATGTGTGCATCAACAAAACTTGGAACATCTGTCAAATAACAAATATAAAAACTTAAAATTGCAAACAGTTAAAACCCTGTTTTTTTTACAGTGTGCCTTCTCCCACCTGCATTAAACTATTAGAACACACACAGTGATTAAAGCTTCGTCCACTGAGGGCTTATCTGGCCTTTGTGTGTTTGCTGTTTGCAGGATTAGAAGCTTTATTCCAACATGGAGGAGAGAGGTCGCAGAGCTACTACCGACAGACTCTCCTCCGCCTCCGGTCTCCCTCCGCCGCTCATTGGTCGGTTGAGCAGCTTCAGCACCACGCAGCTGAACAGCGACACTCCGCCGCGCAGCTCTGCCGGATGATGCCACGGACCGAGGCTGCACATCCCGGTTACTATGGCACCGTTTATCTGATTCCCTCCTTAGGCCCATTGTTTCACCGCTCCACAGCAAGCCGGATCATTTGCAGCTCCTCGGTTTGATCTGGAACACCGTGTCCGTCTGTGGAGGAAGGATGCCGTTTTGCCCGTCTCTCGGCTCCGCGGGTTCCGCTTGTTTCACCGGGTTTCCCTCCCGTCGAGCGGACCGGCATGACGGACTCTGAGGCTCCGGTTAACGGCAACAGCATCTCATGTGCAGTGCCGCATCAACAAGCACCGCCGCCCGACCGCCGGGTCCTCCTGCCGGCGCCCCGGTGTCCGCCGGTCCCCCGACGCCTCTTGTGACATGACAGCTCCGGGCAGGAAGACGAGGATCAAGGGTTGCTGGAAGCCGGAGAGCGGAGCGGAGAAGATCACACCTGCGTCCCGGATCCATTAGGTCACAGCTCGGGGTCAGAACCCGGAGCGCAGGGGACCGAACTTGGAACTTGATTCTTGATTTTGGGCCTGGAAGCGTGGTAGGAACCCACCTCTCGCCTTTCCGTCTCATGCACGGCCTCATAGTGTTGATCCTGGTCGAGTCCCGGTCGGCTGCGCTCCTCCCCAGGCCCGTCAGGCTCACTTGGCTGCTGCTGACCATCACCTTCACCTGCACCGCCATGGGCTGCATCCAGAGCATCGCCTGTAACAAGTCGCGCATCAAGCGGGAGAACATCGTGGTGTACGACCTGTCCGCCACCATCGACCACTGCCCGACCGTCATCGAGGAGAACTCGCCCATCGTGCTCCGGTACAAGACGCCTTATTTCAAGGCGTCTGCGCGGATTGTGATGCCTCCCATTCCGCGCAACGAGACCTGGGTGGTGGGCTGGATCCAGGCGTGCACCCAGATGGAATTCTACAACACCTACGGAGACGTCGGCATGTGAGTTCACACCTCTGTCACCTGCGACCCTCCTGTGATTTCCAGGATGATTTGAATGCATGCCTGTGTGATAATAACATGCTTTTTCCCCTTTTTTTGCATCACACTGAGGAGCATTTGTGCACGCAGCAGGTTAACTGTGCTGTCAGCCTCCTTCATTCAAAACGCCCACCGACAGATTCTGTTCCTGTGACTCTGGCACCTAAATAGAAAAGCTGCTATTAGAGGAGCTAAAACAACAGTTCCTGCTGCTGCTGCTGCTCTCAAATTGTGCCTATGGCTATGTGATGTCCTCCCCCACAGCCCCCCCACCACCACAAGCACAGCACATGCATGTTATCTGGAAGCTGAGGGGGTGTTTAATCCTGCTGGTTTTGGTGTGGGTGGGTGGGTGGGTGTCGGGGTGAGAGGAAGGGGTTTAGATGGAAGGATGGTGGTGGTGGCTGGGGGGGGCAACAGATGACAAAACCGTCCAACACAACAAAGAGATGATGATAATCTGCTGGCAAACTGAGCCACCGGATTTACAAGCACGTATTGTTGTTTCAAGATTTTACGGCACTAATTCCTACGTCATCTCAAGGAATTTCACATCTTAACATGTAGTCTTCACAAAATCTACAGTCAAGCCCAAAGAAGTTTTCTTTTGGATTTCCTTTGAGAAAGAATTTGAAACAGTGGAGTAAAAAAACACCTGGCAGAACCAGGTTCAGAGAGGGTTGGCCGTCTGCCTCGACCTGTTGGGGGCGAGGGTTAAGTTCGTTGCTGATAGAAAACAGACAAACAATGCATTAGACAGTAAACAATAAATCCTTTAGAAGGACTTGATACGAGTAACTGCAGATCAGAAACGTACTTGTATCTGAACAGAGAATGAAGCACAAACTACAAAAGCGAGAATTAAACGTTAGTGACATGCGACAGTGGAAAGTGTAAGAGGAAAGAAAAAGAGGAGAGTAAAGATGCTCAGTGCATCATAGCAGCATAAATGTGTCTGGATTAGGACTTTTAATCCTGGAAAAATGTACAACTTTTTACACATTGGATGCATCAGTATGCCAGCAACTCCTTCTACAAATATGAACAACAGTCACTGTCATCACCAAAACTGAAAATAATGCTGCTGCTATCACTTGCTACCAATCAATTTCCTCTATATTTGTTGAAGGCTGTTCTCAGCTGTAGTTTCGGTGCTATAAGTGAGTTTTACAGCAAGAACTGTTTCATTCACTGCAACACTTTGTTTCACACTGATGTGATTTTAGTAGCTTTGAACAACAATGAAGATATATGACACAAACTGAGGCTTGTTATGAAGCTCACGGGCTACAGCATAAAGAGAGGACCGACACCAACATGTTTGTGTGAAACATACACACAAGTATGTTGAGCTGTTCTTCAGGGGATAAAGTGCAAAAAAGTTAAGCAGCGATGACGGAATGCACTGTAAAAAAAAATAAAGTAAAAGAAAGTAATCCAGTAAAAACTGGTAAAAAAAAAAAAATCTGGGAGCAAAGCGCCAGAAAAATTATGTGACTAAAATGTTAAAATATTGTCACATTCAACAAGTATAAAAGCATTGAAAATAACAGCATGTATCTGTAGACTAATGGTATTTTTAAATGATTTAAATACAGTGTAAAAACTGCAGCTTAACAGTCACACACCGAAAGAGCAACCTAGTATTTCTGTTAGTAAAAATAGGGTTTTTTTTTATATGGACATTATTTGCAGTTTTGGCCTGTTTTATATAGTCGACATGCAAATTTATTCGTTTAGTGTTTCCTGTGATTTTCACTAGAAATTCTCTGTAATTTAGCAAAGTATGATCAAGCTGTGAAATAACAGAAAACAATAGCAAATATTTATAAACTAATGTGTATTTTTTGTTACTTAAATACTGTAAAACAAGTGTAATTTTGCAGTAAAGTTTGTAAAAGATCAAATTAGCATTTGCAAAAATGCAGATTTTTGATGTGGACATTATATACAGTTTTGACCCACCTTTTTTGTATATGGTTTAAATTAATATTTTTTCTGTGACAGTCTGTAAAATAAGTTAAAAAAAAGAACATTTATCAATCCTTAATATTCTTGTTTTATTTTCAAATTCAGCAAATATCTGTAAAATAATTAAAAATTTAAACACTGTAAAACTACTACTAATTTTACAGTGGAATGATGTAATAGAACAAATTACCATTAGAAATATAAACAGATAAATATAAATACAGGTTTTTGTTGTGGTCTTTATTTTTAGTCTGGTTTTAAGGTGTTTATTAACAGTTAACATGAACATCAATACTTTTTCCTGTGATTTTACCTATTATCTGTACTTGACAAACAGGTACATTCTGTAAATAACAATAAACAATGAAAGGCCAGTGTGACTACAAAGGGGGTAACAGACTTTACAAACATGTCAGGGGTTTTGTTCTTTTCATTTGCTGACAGTAAGAAAAACAGAATCACATGCATCATTGAAATCCCAGTACACAGTTTGTTTCTCTTCTCACTCTGCCCGTCTCCCTGCAGGTCCAGCTGGGAGCTTCCTCAGCTCAGAGAAGGTCTGGTCAGGGCCATCAGCGACTCAGACGGGGTCAGCTATCCCTGGTACGGAAACACAACCGAGACCGTCACCATCGTCGGCCCCACGTCCAAACCCTCCCGCTTCGTCGTCAGCATGAATGATAATTTCTACCCCAGCGTCACCTGGGCGGTGCCGGTCAGCGAATCCAACACGCCCTTACTGACTAACATCAAAAGGGACCAGAGCTTCACCACGTGGCTGGTGGCGCTCAACACCACGTCCAGGGAAAAGATCCTCCTGCACACCATCAAGTGGAGGATGAGGGTGGACATCGCCGTGGATCCGTCCCTGCCTCTGGGCTCCAGGGCCCGGCTGCTGGGCCGGGTGCACCAGGACCAGCCCAGGGTGCTGACCCGCATGGAGCCCATCCCTCCCAACGCCATGGGGAGGCCCAACGCCAACGACGCCCAGGTCCTGATGTGGAGGCCGAGGAGAGGCCCCCCGCTGGTTGTCATTCCGCCCAAGTAGACTGTTAAGAGCATCTTATGGCCGTTTAAAAAAAAAATAAAAATCATACCACAGTGTCTGCAGCAAAACGGCGAATACGATAATCAGACGAAAGACTAAAGCAGACAGCTGGAGATCTCTGAGCAGGCTTGTATTAACTGTTGATGGCACAAATCAGGGCTGCAGTGATTTGAGTGGAAAATTTTGAGGGGACGACTGCCTTAAATTCCCCACCGCTGCCTTCGACGATCCAGAAAGTATGTTAGATTCTGGTGCTGCTGAGCTAACGGGAGCGCGGGCCGTTTAACTCTGAACCGCCACCGGTGCTGGGATGTAACACAAACCTGTACTGTAGCCACCCAGGCCCAGAACGAAGCGATCAAGCCTAAAGACAGAATTCAAAAAAGAAAAAAAAAAGGTTTTCCAGCCTTAATGACATGGCCTGCTCTGTACTGTACACTGAAGTGCTGTTTGAGAGTTTCCAGGTGTTTGTGCAGGTCCAGGAGGACGACAGCGCTGTGGGGTTTGTTCACACAGACAGAGATCACTATGAAATCAGCCGGATGATGTGAGCGTGGGTGTGCAGATGTGTTTGTGGTTGTGTGTCTTGTATATGGGAGCCCAGGGTTGGGTCCTGGCTTGCTGCTGTGTCACACCAGACTGCCTCACACACACTCACACACACTCACACACACACACCAGGGGCCTGCCTCCTTTGTGATACAGTGGAGGCTTAAAGATTGTCAACATACATGCATCCTCAGAGCTACTTTACTTTTTATCACAGGAAGTGTTGGAGTTACACACACAGACATAAACGAAGCCCTGCAGCGGATTGCTTTTTCTTTTCCCATCACAAATGGCCAGTTCACCCGAGCTGCAGCGCTTCATCCCTGCCTGCCTTTTGAAAGCCAGAGATGCCTGTGTTGAGACAGCCTTCTTTCATAAAAAAAAAAAAAAAAACATGATTTTGTCTCTCATATGTCCCATCTAATCAGATTTGTGAGGCGAAGAAGCGAGGCTACTTTATTTTCATGACACAAAAATGAGTCAGTGGCTCAAAGAGGACAAATAATATGGCTTTAACTGGTCAGTGTAGAGATTGTGTTGAAAGAGAAGTGTATTTAACCCTCCTGTTGTCTTCATTTACAGGCACCACAAAATATTGTTTTCTTGTCTGAAAAAAATCCAAAAATTCTGCAAAAAAAACATTCCCCAAATTTCTGAAAATTTGCAAAACCTTCAGGAAGAAAATTCCAATAATTCCTTAAAGGTTTCCCTTAAAAGTTTTATTTAAAAAAAAAAAAAAAAATACCCCAAATTTGGCAAGAAAATTCTTGTAAATATTTTCAAGAAATGAGAAAAATCTTCCAAAAAAATTCTAAAAATATCTGGTGATTACAGATATATCAGTAAAATTTCTTTTTTTTCTTTAAGAACATTCACAAAAAAATCAACCAAAATCCAGCAAAATTTGCTTAGAAGTTTCATTGTGAAAATAGATTTTTTTCCACATTTTCAAACTTTAAAACGGGTCAATTTTAACCCGCAGGACGACACAAGGGTTAAAAGACGTACAAAACGGTTTGAAATATTTGAAATGTTTGCCCCTTAATCAATAACAATGGAGGAGAATGAAATGTCTTTAGTGATCACAGCTTTGAAAAAAACAACATTTGGAGCTAAATGCTGCTGTCTACATGCCACATGAACTGTAAAAAATGAATGATCTTTGCTTTAGCAGTTTAGCAACTTTTTAAAACTAAAAAATACACACAGCAACAGAAAAAATACTAATTTTTTTATGTAAATCCTTAACAAAACAAGCCCAAACTGTTTTTACAAATAGTGATTTGTTCTTTTACATTTGACCCTAAAATTACACATTTAGTTTGATTTAAATCTACAAAACATTTATTTTTTAACAGACATTTGCTGATATTTAAATGAAAAAAAAATTTATGCTACAGTCTGAAAAATGCTAAATCTTTGACTGTTACTTTACAGATTTTCCGTTTTGTGATAATATCTGGGGAATAAATCTACACATTAACACTAAAAAATAGGTCAAAACTGTAAATAACATCAACATCAACTATCAGTATTTTTACATATAGTCCTTTTAAAATCCGACTATAAAATTACAAAGTTAAAGTTTTGCTGTTTTTAAATCTGCTAAAACAGCATTATTTTACAGACATTTGCAGTTATTCTCAGTTCTTGAACATTACAGTATTCAACCACCAGGTTTTCTTTTAAAAAATAGGTTTTTTTTTTAGAGATTTGTTTCCAGTCTCAAATGATCTCTTGGCTGTAAAATTATAATATTTTCTACTGTAATTAATTCAGCAAAAATATTATTTTACAGGCCTTTGCCATGATTTAAATGAAAAATGATGATTGAAAAATTGTAAAGCGTTACTTCTTTTACAGATTTCTAATTGTTTTGGTAAATAACAGATGATATTGAGTAAAATCACAGGAAAATAGTATGAACTAAGATGTTGACTGTAAACAACAGGCCAAAACTGTACATAATGGTAAATCAAAAATCTGCATTTTTATAAATTATTATTTGTTCTTTTACAGTGTTGGACCATAACATCACACCATGTTTAAAACATCTATAATTTTACAAATATTTGCTGTTATTTCCACAATTTTTTGCAGCTTTTAAATTTTCTATATTTTTTTAAACATATTTTTTCCCTTGTTGCCAGATTTTCTCAGTGTTTCTCTTTTTACAGTTCAGTAGCAATATGAATATGCTCATGTAGCAGGTATAAAATTTAAAATATTCATAATTTTTCTTTCATGTCAGTGCACTAATATGGATTATTTAATGTTAAGTACAGCTGAGGCTGATGGGATTTTGTTCCATCAGCGTGTTTTGGACATTAAAAGTCAGGTGATCACCAAAGTTATTACAAGTCATCCTCTGAGTATCATGAATTTCTGCACCAGATTTCATGACAATCCATCCCATAGTTGGCGAGACATTTGAGTAAAAACCAAAAAAATCCCATGGCGGCACTAAAAACCTTTAAAAATTGGTGCAGCATTTGGCTTACACAGAAATATATGACGTTGTTTGTGCCATTAAGATCTTTTATAAAGTGCGTATTAATGAAATTTACAGACTGAAAGTGGAAACTCTGGTTCCGCTTACAGAATATGAGCATTTCACAATTATGTTTGTTTTCCAGGCAGGTCTAAATGTTCACACAGCAGCCTCAGCACATAGTGAGCCCGTATATAATATTAAAAATAAATAAATAATAATGAGCTGAACTGCTGAGCCGGTCCATAGACAGAAATGAAGAGAGACGGATGATGAAACCACGTTATCTTTACACATGCTGCTCATTCTTCTTTGGTGCAAACCGATCGAGCCTTCACACCTCATCTAGAGCCACGATTGCAGAGAAGGACTGCTGAAACCCCAAAAACACACCCATCACACAGAAAATAGAGAGCTGAACAACATGCCTATTGTAGCCACGACACAGGAGCAGCTCGTCCAAACTGACAATCAAAGGGAAACATCTCGAGCAGCACTTTTATCTGGAGGATCGGGGAGGTGATCTTTACCGGAAAGTGGTTTTATTCAGAGAGATCGAGGCTTTTATAGTACGAGACGAAGCAGAAAGTTTTTTCACATGTTGCCCTGAGTAAAAAACTAAGTGTTAATGAATACATTTATACTCGGCCACGAGGTCACACAGTCCGTCGTCTATGTGTATCAGGGCCTCAAGTGTCTTTTTCCAGTAACAGCTGTGCCTGTGGACTCGAGAGTAGCAGCAGTGCACAGCCCTTCACCAGGAGCTGTTAATTCCTACTTGTTCTGCTGATTGCCTTGAGTCTGATGCAGTGATTGTTTTAAAAAACAAAAACAAAAAAAAAAACGACTGGGTAATGGTGTTTTACAGTGTTATAATATGAAGGAATCTGCCGTGGTACAGTCCTTTCTCTCAGACTGTCAGGCTTTTGCATGCAGTGTTTTTAAACTCATTAAAACAAATGCCAAAAAATATCAAAGACAAGTGGTTTTATTTGTATTACGTAGCTTTACAGCTTCAAAGTCTGGTTCTTGGTGTTGATTTAACCATTAAAACTCATCACTGTGCAGCAAAGTTACATATTTAGAAGATTTTTCCAATAAAACAATCACTTTCTAGCTTAAAATGCCTTAGATGGACCTCAGAAACCTGGGTTACGCTGCTTCTCTCTCCATTCGCTGCAGCTGGAGCACACCAGCTCACCTAAAACTCTATGCTACACAGCTACAAGCTGTAATACTGGAGTAATTCAGCCATACATGTTGGAAATTGAAATTAATTCCGAGGAAGAATATTGAAAAAAGTCCCATCCTTGCAAGTAGACAGGACTGGTTCCATACTTTTGTTAAGTATGAAACCCCAGAAGCCTGAATCAATGTTTATTGAGAGTGTCATCAGTACACTGCAGTCAGATTGAGGTTTCCTGCATAGTGGTGCATGTGAGTGAGTCCGAGTGAGATTTTAGACAAAGCAAAGAGCAGATCTTAAAAAAAAAACAAAAACCACAGCATGACTTTATCTCTGGTACAGCTCACATCATGAGCTCAAAGCTCCGGTCATATTTGCACTGGTTTAAGTAAAAAAACATATGTACATGTAACTTTTTTTCCCGTTACTGGAGAGCGATAGATTCGTGTGGAGTGGAGTTGAGCGATTTAGAGCTGAACACTGTAAGGGTTTTGAACACAAGAGCAACTGTAGTGAAGAGGTTCGAGAGGAATGAGCAGAAATTTCTCACCTGCACTGCTCCATAGGGTGGCTGGCCTTTGCCTTCCAGACAGGATGAAGAGCTCAGAGTAGAACCGCTGCACCTTTGTGTCAAAAGCAGCCAGCTGAGGTGGTTACACGTCTGATTAGGATGCCTCCTGGGTGACTTCCTCTGGAGGTTTTCCGTACAACTAGGAGGAGACCCCAGGGTAGAACCAGAACATCTCAGGATCAGCCAGGAGCAGCTGGAAGACACTGCTGAGGAGAGAGACGTCTGGAATATTTTGCTTGGCATACTAACACTGTGACCCAACACCAGGTAAGTGCCAGAAAATGGATGAATTGAACAGTGAGTAAACTGCAGTTTGAAGCTGGAAATTGATTGCTTATTTTGCACACGATGTGTCTTCAGCATACAAAAAACACCATATGAACATGTCAACGAGGTTAAAAAAAAAAAAAAACTGGATTAGCAAACAAAGTAGACACGTAGTTGTGCAAAACTGCCCATTTCAGTGCAATAATGTGTAATGCCTACTCTAGACCGAGTATAAAATGCAAATGTGTGACTTGTAAAGTAGAGAAATCAGAGAGGAGACACAATAAAAACATTCATGTCAGGTAAAGGAAACATTTTTTCTTTATAAAAGATTCACATGTTGGTAATTAAAATGATAAAAGTTCTTAATTATACCCGCTTTATCCCAGGAAAGAAGTCGCTCCAGAAGAAAAACACCAGTCAGATCATACAGTCCAAGGTTGCTTCCTAAGTAAATAAAGCCTCACAGATGTCTGATGTAATCAGTGTCAACAATTCAGTCAGTTCCAGACATTGTTGGGCCACATTCAGGAGATTCAAATTACTTTTGCCACGAAATCAACAGAATATATTGCTACACAAGCACAGGACACAAGGAGCGGGACGTCCACCATCACCAGTGGCTTTGGAAAGTAAAGCAAGCTGAAGCCTAATTACTGAATAAGTTAAACAGACAGTTCATTTAGATTTATAGATCACAATTTAAATGGTGTTATTATTTACATCCAAAGCTAACATGATTTCAGGTTGTACAGAATTATCTTACACAGAATCAAACTAACTTTTCAGTTAACAAAAAAAATCATCCCCTTTAAATAATCACCAGTTGTTACAGCGACAAACAGTATTTCTGAAGTGTCATCTATTTCATTCAAGCACCCAAATTGCAGTCAAACGTTTGACTCCAGCAGTCGAACAGTGAACCGATGCTGAGACACCACAGGGACTATACGTTGCTCGGCAACAAAAACAGCTGAACAAACTGAAACATGAGGACTGCAATTTATTGAACGATACGAGTTATGGTCACTACAACTACCATAGTCTAAAGCTTCACCTTATTTTGCCCCAAATTGTGCCTCCCAGGCAGAAAGGCCTCTAAAGCTGTGTACAAATCACACCTATGTGGCAGAATTGAGCTGCAGCACTAAACAGACCATTTTAAATCGGAATTATTTGACTGCCAAAGCTGGTTGTTGTTTTGTACGCAACTTTAGAGCAAAAATGGATGGAAAAGCTCATTTCGGGCCCTAAAATGTGCTTTAAGTGGCCAAATTGGGGCAAGAAAGACTGTCAGAGCATTAAATACTGCAACTCTGAGGTGAACAAGACAACAGTTCGGACTGAAGTTACACTACATCTGAAAAATGTGGCTCTGAAGAGGATTTAGAAACTCCAACCGTGTGTTGGGCTCTTTAATCCTCTGTTGTATGTGTGACTGACGTGGCAGTAACAGTGACTGGCAGTCAAACTACTTCTTAATGAACACAATCAGTCGGTCCTGTCATGAATACCTCTGGAGGTCTGGCAGCCAGGATTATCTCTACAGCGGTAATAATAGGAGAGAAGAAAAACATACAATCCTGTTTTCTCTCCTCATTGCTTTTCCTTCTCGGCTGAGGCACTTTTGGTGAGATCCATCACAGCGTTGTGCTTGCCTTTTCGTTTTTTAACCGTTCTCTGTTCCCAGTCTGCTTAGCTCCTCTCTTCCTATTCCTCTGCTCCTACTTTTTTTATGTGATCTCTATATGGTGAAGACCTTTCACCTTCTTTTTCTCCAGTTCTCTGTCCTCTTTTCCCCTCCATGTCTTCAGCACGACCTCCTACTGCTGCCGTGGTGCCGGCTGCGACTGTCCTACGCCCTGCTGGGGTTGGGGGACGGCTTGCCTTCGTAACCGTACAGGAAAGTGGCCGCAATGACCAAAATGGCTCCTATGAAGAACACACTGTGGATGACAGCAGGAAAAACAACAATCAGCTCAAGAAATTGTGGTAGTGAGAAAGACAGGAGGAAAAAAAGCAGAAGACGGTGACGGTTTTGTCTACCCAGTGGGGTCGAAGTCCTGCAGCCAGAAGTAGGATATAAGAGTGGACAGGATGATGGACAGTGATGTAGCGAAGCCCTTGAGGATGTTGTCTGCATACTTGATGACCGCCGCTATGACCAGACCCCCCAGCGCCTGGAGAAACAACAAACACACAGACACAGATGGACAAAGGCACGACCTGCAGGGGCCAACGGGGAATCTGAACAGTCTGTTGCCGCAGAAGCTTTATGATGTGACACTTTTGGTGGGAAACGCGTATTAAATCAGCGGCTGTGGAGTGAAAGTTACCTGCAGCGCTACAACAGTCCAGGTGACTGTGTTGTATCCCTGAAACACTCCCGACTCCCTCACACGCTCCCCGTCGTAGGCCAGCATCCCAAAGAGGCCGAACACGAAACCAAACAGCCCTGGAAACACGAATACATCAAGCCATTTAATAGCTACTATGGATATGAATTGCAGCTATCAAAAAGAACATTTAAGTTATCCAGAATGATATCTTTTAGCACTAAATTACATCACTTTTACTATTCGTGTTTCAGGAGTTTCTCACATCTGCAATTCAGCTGCATATATTCACAATTCACATTACATATATAATGACTACTTTGAGTTATTTACAGTTCAATTCTAACTCGTCATAACTCTACTTCAAAATATCTTTAATTAACCTAAATGCAAAATATCTACATTGTTGTTTCTAGATATCTAAAATTAGGTTTTAACCAGTCAGAAAGAAGTTGCAGATATGTCAAACTGGAATTATGACTAGTCAAAATGTAATTACAGATTTCTTGATTTAGAGGTTCTGACTAGGCAAAATGATGTTACACACACACGCACGCACGCACGCACGCACGCACGCACGCACGCACGCACGCACGCACGCACGCACGCACGCACGCACGCACGCACGCACGCACGCACGCACACACACACACACATATATAGCTGTCAGAAGTAGAAAGCTGGAAATAAAAGCAGGGTGATTTGGTTTGCAAACGTATTATGGCACTACAGCCATTACTGCATATTGCAAGCAGTTTTACCACCACGTCAGAGCAGCTTGAGCTCGAAGTTCTCGTAAAAACAACCACAGATCTCTAATGAACAACGCTCTAATTCCCTGCAAGCTCCTCCCATTTCATGGCATTTTCAAGCGATCTCATCTGCCATTTTTCTAACTAAACACATCCAATGAGAGGGATCAGATGAGCAGCATCATGCACAAAGATTCTGAGATTTAAGATGTCAGCTGCTATTATTTAGATTTTTACAAACTGAATTACAGACACCTCTGTAAAAATCCAACTGAACACAGTATGGTGTAAACTGCAATGTTTTCTCTAGATCGTCAAACTCAGTTAATAAATGGTAAAACCACTTGCTGCATCATAACATATTAGAGTGAGCTAAATATCAAAACAAAATTAATTCCAACTGATTTAAAAAAGTAAGATTCGGAGGGTTACAATGAGATTTAATATGAAGTCCCTGGAAAAATGCAAGCCATATTAAAGAAAATGAAATATGTTTTAATTGAAGCAACATATTTATGCACTGAGCTTCACAAATTTAGCCTTGCTTAATAAATGTACAGAGACAAGTGGAAAAAGGAGAGAGATTGAAAATAAAATGTAAAAAATCTTACATGAATGCAATGAGCTGTCACATGAAAATACTAAAGTTGCTAGCTTTGTGTGCTAGCTGATGTCTGTACAGCTGGTATACAAACAAACACAATGATACAGAGGTACAAGGTTTAGCACATTCAACCTCTTA
Organism: Amphiprion ocellaris; assembly: GCF_022539595.1. Classification (NCBI taxonomy): domain Eukaryota; kingdom Metazoa; phylum Chordata; class Actinopteri; family Pomacentridae; genus Amphiprion; species Amphiprion ocellaris. The sequence continues at coordinate 40,215,247 of NC_072767.1, forward strand.
GCTTAGCTACCAGTACTGCAGTCAGCCTCTCCACCTCCCTAATAGAGCATCAGCTTACAATTATTTTGAATTGCGAGTCAACTAAATGGAAAAAATTCTATTATTTTAGATTATTTTCTTAATATAAAAAACAAATACATGATCTAATTTCTTAGCTGATTAATTAATGAATCATTGCAGTACTAAATCCTAATTTCCTTCCCTTGTACAACCACAAACAAAAAGAATCCGCTGCATTTTCTTCAGGGTTCTTGGTGCAGATCTGGGCTCCAACATTTAATGCAGGTGAAAAAGCTCTGAGCTCACAGCAGGAATCGTAGGAGACTTAACACATGCCTCACACGCTCCAGGGTAAAAATAAACTAGACAGGAACATTCATCTTAACAGAAACATATCGGAGGCTTAAAAAGCCCAGCTGGCTCTCTGTGCAAGGAGGAGAGGACACAAAGTTGCTTCAGAAACAAGGAGAAGGTGCCTTTATCAATCTGTTTCCAGCAACAACATCTCACATCATTATTCTCCAGTGACAGACCGCCTTAATTAAATGTCACAGATGGTTTTTGCATAATTTTATAGTTCCAACATGCACACTTGAAGATTGCTTTTTGCTGTACTTAATTAAACTTTCTACATAAGAACAGCTGGTTTGCTGTTCCCGACAGATTTGACTGAGTGGTGGATACTGACCCAGCTGGATGTTGCGGACCCAGACGCTCTGTTTGCTCTCCTTCAGGATCTTCTCAAAGTAGACGCCAGCAAACCCACTGGAGCAACAAGCCACCAGAACCGCTGCTACTCCGACAAACTGGGAGCCTGCTGAGTGGGCCTCCTTCTCCGGGGTCACAGCAGACTCAGAGGGCCACTGCAAACACAAAATGTTGGATTTTAACAAGTGATACTTGGCTACCTTTACTTCCTCTAAAATGCATGGGTCCATCTAGTCACTGCCTCTTTCTACACTAAAAGCAGAATAAGCACACCAGCTCACCTTCAATGCTGCAAATCTACTTTCAGTGACACAACCGAAAGTTATATTATTGGAGTAATTCAGCCATAAGTGTTGGAGAGAGAAACGAATTGTACGAAGAATAGCAATACAGAAAGTCAAGTTGACAGGCTCGGTTTCTTGTTTGTTACTCATGAAAACCTCAGAAATCTGAATCTGTGTTTTTGAGACGGTCATGGCAAGACTGCAGTTCCAAAGTGTTTGGCTGCTTATTTTGTAACAGATTTATCTTCCAGCATACAAGAACACCATAAAGACATGCTAACAAGGTAAAAAAACAACAACTTGATTTTCACCAGAGGAGGTCTTTAAAGGTCAGACTACAAATGCTCTTATTTAGATCTTTATCTTTGCAAAAAAAAGTGAATAAATGATAGTCCTGTCCCTTTGAGAAAAATACTGTAGACAACCAGTGTATCTATATAAAGGGGGTTAGCTGTGAGGTAAGTCTAAAACAGGGAATATTAGAGGCATTAACTGTCCACACAAGAAGTTTGTATCAGAAAACTCTACTGTACGTTTTGGATCAAATGAAACAGTGAATAAATAGACATATGCCAGCGAAACCTCTACAGTGATGAACATTCAGAGTCAACTCTCTCTGAATCCACAACACTGTGTACCTGCACTCCACACACAGGCATCTTCACAGCTTTGCTGAGTTGCAAAATGTTGCTAAGTGTGACTTCTTGTATTATGTGCTGCAGTAAACAAGAAAATGGGTGTCAATGCACAAAAAAGAAGAAGAAAAAAGATGAGGATCTCTGGTTGTGCAGACTAGAAAATGTATTGTTGTTAATGCACTTTTCTTCTGTTTTTATCCAAAGAAAGAAGCAATTGTTTGGTAAAGATAATTTCAATAAGTTTTGGAACAAGATGCTGTTCCCCCTCTATACCTCCTCCTTCTGCACCATGATAGTCTCTGCTGAGTGAAAACTAGCAGCCCAAACCTTGAAAATGAAGAGTGAAAATGAGAATCTGTATTAACACGTGATAATTAATTCAATTTAAATTTTCTTTGCTCTTGTTTGTAGGTGATGCAGTTGTCAAACACATCATACTTGATGTGATAATCTGCACTCTCAGCCTTCAGGATGTGTCATGGATGAACCACAGTCACGGTCCTGTACTCATCTTAATTACACCAAGAACAGTTTGGGAGTAAATGTTTCTCAAATTGGGTTTAATACTAACTGGCATTTTCTTTGTTTTGCCAAGGAGGAGGAGGAAGTGATACAAAAACAGTCATTCCTCTTGTGACACATCATTCGTCAACACATACCTCATAATCACCAGTGGCCAATATTTATTCAAAGGTGCAGTTTAGCCCTCATTATTTATTTAACCTTTATATTACTGAGTAACTGCTGCTGAGAGGTTTTCTTTTCTTTAGAGATTAAAGATCACAGTAATATGACAAAGAAAAAGACACGCTTGCAATGAATAAATACTTAACCAAGCAAGGTGACACCCAAAAAATTGCACAAATGTTCCTTCTTCTTAGATCTAAAATCACAATTAAGAGTTTCAAGTTGATTCCAGGCAACCAAAGCTTGGACTACGTGGCTAATGCGAAGTTTAAAAGGTAGTGAATGGCTGTCATTTCAATACATGAGCCTATTTTACCTCGAGAGTTTGATCAAAGCAAGCAAATATTCTGTACAAATCTTCCCGGCTCCACAGTCGATAATCAGTATAAAAGTTACCACAAACTAACAATTTTTAATCACTCAGTTTACTGAACAGATTCAGTCCATTTAATAGGTAAGAGGCCTATTCAAACAAAGAAACACCACTTAAAATAATCACAAAAGTTTCTTCCTACAAGAGCAGCTTGTGTGATTAAAATGGGTGGGCACTGGCAGAAGAGTCAAAATATAAAGTCCACTGATAACGGATTTATTGTCATCATACAATAACCATAAAAGGCTGCAATTAGGTCTTTATCTCACAGTAATATTGATGACTATTCAGATTAAAATGTTTATGCTGATTAAAAAAACAGAAAAGTAGCCTGACTACCTTTCATCCACATAGATATTCAGTCTGACTACCAGGTGGATAGAAAAGGGCCCTACAGTTTTATGCTGTTGCATAGCGATAAACAAACTTAGTATCAAAGAATATTCTGGTAAAAGAAACTTGAAATGGGGCTTAAAAATAATTAGGGATGCTCCGATCAAGATTTTTTTTGCCCCCGATCAGAATCACTTAATATTCAGTGTACTGAGCCATTTCCCCAGATAATACAAACTTCAAGTACTTCACCTGACCGACTAATAAACTAAGTAGTTGTGCAATGCATTGAGAAAAAAAAATCTGCATCCAGTCTGTCCCTTTATGTTGTGTACTCTCTGAAATGTAGTGTAAAGACAGTAGGGTGTACCGCGGCTCCAAAAATCAGGATTCTCTACATGTATGTGAAACCCGTGCTGTTCATTACCTGGAGCACCTGGTTGTTCCACCAGCTAGAGTCTCGTACTGTTTAATGCTTGTACCGGTCACTCAGACTATGAGCAATTCCATGTTAGCAAGTAGGGAGCACTGTGGGAGTTAAGTTTGCAATGGGTACCATGACAAAGACTTCTATGATGCTTAATGTCCTCTGACCAGGGTAGATGTATTTCATGCAATGCATCCCACTTCAACTACTGCTCTTTATTTCTGACGTCTGCGTGATCGTGGATGTCAACAAAAAATCCAGCTCAGGATGTTCCAGCAAATATTATCACCCACTGTTGCACAAGACAGTCAAACACAGACCAAGTGCAGCTATAGTTGTATTTTCACCTTTTCAAAAGATGCACAGAAAGCAGCAATGGTCATGACCAGCACTAACGGATTTTCTAGCCTGCCTGTATGGTCTTCGTCCTGTTCTCCATCCTCAGTAAAGACCAGCACTAATCCCAGTGGCACAGCATTATTACGCACTGTAGCACCCCGAGACAGCCTCTGTGCACCCATTTTACTGTCATTATGATTATTAGTGAAATGAAAGGCTTCATTTAAAAGCTGTCAATTATAAAATCCTCAAATGTCTTAATGTGCTAACAATTTCAAATTATTTTCCATTAAGAGGCACCACACTGAATACATGCTGCTTCCTGTTGCTTGAAATGGTGAAAAACTTATTGTAATTTATTTGAGCGGTTATACGAGGCGTAAAGATGCACTGGACCTGCACAAGAGCCACTCCGGTCATTAGAATCAGCAAAGAGAGCCACTGGTAGATGCCCAGCCTTCGGCCCAGCATGGACACCGAGAACAGAGCTGTGGTCAGGATCTTCAGCTGGTACGTCACCTGACGGAGACAAAGTGGGAAAACAATCCATGAGCAAGAGTCAAGTGCTAATCGAAAAAGGCTCAAAAAGACACATCAACTCCAGTTTGTGTGAAGCTGAGTGACGCTTTGAGTCGTGTGAAATCATTTTCTGTCACATGGCCTCCGAACCCAACCCGCCCTCTGCTGTACCTGGTAGGTGGCTGCATCCAGGTTGGACAAGGCGACGTACAGCAGGTTGTTCTGTAGCGTGTAGATCCCCGACGGGATCGCCAGCTTCAGTGTTTCTATGGGTTTGTGAAGGATTTCCTGGCGTAGGATGCTGTTCAGAGCTCGCATGCTATAACCTGAAGAATAGAAGCAGAGAAGTCACATATAAGTCAATGAATTTAAAATTATCTGTGGAAGTTTCTTATACAGATAGAGTCTAATAATATGATGATTACAAAGAGTCCATGTTGTGCTTATTTATAGGTTCCTAACTTTATTGTTTGGGTCACCTAGAATATGTTTAAATAGTTTAATGTTGTTCAGAACACATTATTTTTTTCATGCCGTGCATTGCTACAACATCTATTCTTAATTTGTGAGAAGCGCTCCGTTTTAGCATCTGTCTCTTTAAAGCCCCCCTCTTATGAATTAACTTTGCTTATGTGCTGTAACTCCAGATCTACTGGTAAAGGTTTATGAGACGTAGCCTTTACACAAGACGCTCTCATAAGGAAATAACAGAGTAGAAAGCCAGAAAGCTGCTCCTTCTTTGTTTTCAGGATAAACTAGCTGCTCGGCAGTCATTTCGTACATGTGTTACATGGTGATGTAGATGAGTAACTAAAGAAGAAAAAAAAGAAGCCCAACTTGAAACGAGACATTCCAGGCAGATATGGAGCTGTGTTTTTGCTGTGGACTTTCAGCTTTGTAAGTTTGCAGATCTTTTATATGCACAAAAACAGCAGCTACACAACACAGTGAAGGAAACCCAACAAAAACAATATGGTCTCTTTAAAACTGCAATCCTTAACACCACAAATTGACAGGAAAGCGAAGACGACAGAGCAGTTTGGTGCTGGTAAAGTGTTTCAGCTTCACGGTTTCTAATACGCTATTGAAACTGAAATTAAACAGTGTCGTGTTCTTCAAGTGGTTAAGTTAATGTGTCTCCTTTTTTAAAAGATGCAAGTTCACTGACTTGATTAAAAACTGGATCAGCTCTTGGTAATTCAGATTTACTGGCTTCTACACATAATTTGGTAAACCTGGTTTTTGAATTAGGCTTTACAACAGGAGCATTTTAAAGAAATGGCCTCTGTGTCAGTACAACAGAAGCAGCCAAGTAAACCTGATTTCTTAGTCACAGAATGTACAGAGCTTTTCACACTGCAGTATACACTCTCTAACCACTTTATTAGGCACACCTGTGAAATGCAAAGTAATCCAGTAGAACAGCTCTGCCATGAACTGTACTCTTAAGATGTTTCTTTCTTTTCAGGTTTTGTTGTTTCTACATAATGTTTGTTCCTGAGGTCATAGTGGCTGGTGGTGGTCACTGGACTGCATTACATTTAAAAGTCTTTCTAATATTTTGTTATTTTCTGTAAGAGGCCAGAAAGAAAGCTAGGCTTGTTTGATGTATTCTGAGAAGTTTGTTTGGTGGAATGTGATGCAGTTGCTACTTTTATAATGGTTCTTTTGTTTTTACAAAGTGGCTACACAATAGTTAGTTTTTGTTGGTTTTGTTTTGTGTAAAAAATGTTTAATCAGTTGTCCAATTGTCAGTTTTGCGACTACTGTGTGTGTCTTTTTCAGCGATTGCTCGACATTCTAACACTGTTTCCTGCTTTCCTTTCTTGGTTTTGTTTTTAACATTGCTTGCTTTAGTTTGCCAGGCCTGGTGGTATATGGACTTGAAAAACCTGTTACCAGTTTTGCAAGGGTGGACTAACTCCTATTAGTTATTTGTTGTGTTTGTCTTTAGTCACTTTCTTAATCTGATCCTCTGTAGGGAAATTAATACCCTTAATCTATAGCAGTGCTGACACCCAACTTGTGTGTTGCTTGTATTCACTAGTTAAGATGTTGTGGTGTCGTTTAATACACAGTGCGACAATACGGACTTAACTGCCCTGTAATCTGCTGCCCCTGCTTCTTGCAAGTTTACAGTTACATTTATATGTTAGTGGAGTATAAGATTATCCCCTTTCTGAGGAATACAACTCTAAACTTGTCTGTCATTAAGTGTTTTTGTTGCACTAATTACAGCCACTGACACTTATTTCTTTCACCTGTATTTAAAAGTCCCACAAGGTGAAAAATCTATTGTGTTTTGGGGTTTCTATAAACTTGGAGGCGTAACTTAACAATTGTTATGATATGAAAATGCTCATTTCCGTCATTCCTAAAGAGACTAAAGACAAGACTAAACAAAGGGTGTGACGAAATGAAGCATCTTTGAGGTATTCTGAGATGATATTACATCATTGTTGCACTGCCTAATCTACGTGCCTTCTTAATTGCCCCCTGGGGACAAATAAAGCTTTCTGAATCTGAATCTGATACATTCTGGTGGCATGTGAGACTTCCATTAATTTGCTCCAAAAGGGGACAATATGGGACCTTTAATGTTTGGCCTGTACTGTGATGCTTTACCTTGAGCTCTAGGAAGCTTGTGGACAATCAAACTAATAGATCAGACACTTAACTGATCAGTGGAAAACACAATCATGAAAACGTGCGTGCATGCAGTGATGCTGAGTGTTTGGACTCACTGTGCTCCTTGAGGACGAGCAGCACACAGGCAAAGATCTTCATAACCTCGGCCACCACCACGGCGGAGGACGCCAGGTACCGGGGGCCCTCGGCCTGCAGGGTGCGGGAGTAGCGCATGGTGAGCACCAGGGAGGTGGTCTGGAACACCAGCACGCCCAGGGAGAGGTACTTGAGCCGAGAGGAAGCCATGGCCACGGCTCGGTGGGTCGCTGGACAAAGAGAAGAAAGAAATGAGTTAAGAAACTGTTGAGCGAGTTTGTTTTTTGAGATAGAAGACAAACTACTTCTCTCCAATTAAGCTGTTTATTTTGTAAATATCAGCGTCTCAAAAGAATCTTGTACAAGGACCTTTTCTGTTTGGAACAGCCTCCCAGAAAAGGAGAAAGTCTGATATGAACAGAACGTTTTATACAGTATGGTGAAATGTGATTGGTTACAGAACACAAACAAATAATTCAGATATTGAAATGTGATTGGCTAAAGGTGGGGATAAACCGTGGTTTAGACTTAGTTCTCCCATTAGTTGGGGGATTATAAACAACCTTCAACAATCTGTGTTAGCCTAGGTGACTCTGTGTCCTCCACTGCTCCTCTCTCATGTGGGGCCCCACAGGGTTTAGTGCTGGGCCCTCTTTTATTTTCTTTATACCTTCTGCCACTTGGTTCCATTCTCAGGAAGTATTTCATTCCACTGTTGTACTGATGACAGCCAAATCTATGTCACCCTCAAATAGGCTGATTCATTTTCCCTTAAGCCTCTGTTAAATTGCTTGGATGACCTCAAGGCCTGGATGTCTCTAAACTTTCTAAATTTTAATGAGAAAAAGACTGAAGTGATGGTCTTTGGTGGCACCTCTCTGACCACCCCAACTGATCTGGGTTCCTTGTCACAGGACGCCAAGCCTATGGTTAGTAATCTAGGGGTAAAAGTGGGCACAGATCTTAAGTTTGACAGCCAGATTAAAGCTGTGGTGAAATCAAGCTTTTTCCAATTAAGGCAGCTGGCGAAAATAAAACCTCTTGTCCAGAGACAGCACTTTGCAACAGTGATCCACGCCTTTGTGACCACTCGACTGGATTACTGTAATGCTCTTTATATGGGGGTTAGTGGGTCCTCCATCGCTCGTCTCCAAATGGTTCAAAACGCTGCTGCACGTCTTTCAACTGGCACAAGAAAGTTTGAGGACATTTCACCGATTTTAGCTTCACTCCACTGGCTGCCCGTCCATTTTAGAATTCATTTTAAAATTCCTTTGTTTTTAAATCACTAAATGATCTTGCCCCACCATGCCTCTCTGAGCTTTTCCACCCCTAAACACCGACCCGATCTCTCAGGTCAGCTGACCAGATACTTCTGGCTGAAGCTCAGAGGGGATCGAGCGTTTTCTGTTGCAGCTCCAAAACTTTGGAATGAATTGCTGCTGCACATCAGACAGGCCTCCTTACTGTCTAATGTCAACAACTTTCTTAAAACCCACCTCTTTTCTTTGGCTTTTCACGTCACCTAGGTTTGTTGTTCCCGTGTGCACTATATTGTATCTGGGATGGACAGTCCAGTCTGTTTAGTCTATTTATTGTTTTTACGTTTTATTGTTTATTTTGCTTTTAGTTCTATTATTTTTATCTAGTTCTATTGTTTTTATCTTAGTTTTATTATTTTCATCTTTTGATCATATTTTTTCTCCTCTGTACAGCACCGTGGTCAACTCTGGTTGTTTTAAAGTGCTTTATAAATAAATCTGATTTGATTTGAAGCTTGAGTTAGCAGTTTCAGTATAATTAATTGTTAGATTGTAAGAAAGCAGGACTGTGCTGTGTATCAAAGCCAGAACTCTTTTTAGTGTGTATGTGCAGAAGAAGAAGCATTTTTTGTCAGCGGCTGACCTGTCTGTGTCCATCAGAGCTCTGAGTTAGTGTTTAGCTCCATCTCTTCCCTTTTAAAGGTCAAGCACAGCTCATGGATTCATTACACATTAAATGGTTATTATTATCAACATTATAACACTCACATGTAATATCAACTTCAGTGTTCAGCTAGAAGTACCTTAAAAAATAAATCCTAACAAAACAGGCTACAGTAAGGAGTGAAGGGAGATTTTTAGAGACGAAAAGAGGCTGAAGGAAAAGAGCAAATGATGACAGTTAGTCTCACCTTTGCTCTCTTTTCTGTTAATGGCGCTTTTGAAGCAACTTCACGGGTGTAGATATTAGTCACTGCATAAAACACTCCTCTTCGAGTTTTAATCTCCGTTTTCAGCTGTTTTTTCTATCAGACCAGACAGAAAGACACACAGACAGGTAGTGGAGGCTCAGCCCAGCTGTCAGACAGCAGCAGCTCTTCCAGTCCATCCACCATCAAACGTCCGTCCTGGACATCAGCGCTTCAGTTCCTCTTCCCCGACGGTCGCATCATTTTCTGCCTTTACCTCCTGTTTGTTTCCCCGCCTGAAGAAAGACTCAATCCCTCAGAGAGGAGCTACACCAGCAAACACATCTCATGCATGTGAAGTCCACAGCGGCTTCCTTCCGCGTTCACGTCTCTTCTTCGTTGGTTCGTCTCGGCTTCCTGTGAGGCTCAGCGCCCCCTGCTGGTCCCCCCGGAAACCGCTCCGCCTCAGGTCAGTTCAGGCTGTGAGATAGAATAGAATAGAATAGAATAGAATAGAATAGAATAGAATAGAATAGAATAGAATAGAATAGAATACAATACAATACAATACAATACAATACAATACAATACAATACAATACAATACAATACAATAGCCACTTTATTGTCAACCAAAACATACACTAGTTGGTGCACATCAGACTGAAATTCCGATGCAAAAAGCTCGCGATCAGACTAAAACGAAAAAATTCTTCTGAATAAAAACAATTTCTATACATATAAAAAAAATGATATAAATAAATATATATATGCTTCACCCACAGTGTCTAAAGGAGAGATACTGCAGGTCCTTCCTTCCTGCTGCAGTCAGACTTTACAATCAAGCTCCCAGTAGTTCAGTTCACCCACCTACAAACTGTACAATAAAAATGTACATAATGATGATGTGCAATTTCATAGAAATTTTGCTGTAAATATATTTTTTCTTCTAGAAGAATATGCATTGTATGCTGTTCTTTTTTATTCAAACTGTTCTTCTATTTGCTGCTGTTGCACTGTAAATTTCCCCACTGTGGGATCAATAAAGGTTTAATCTATCTAAATATGTATATATAAATATATAGACACACACAAATATATATATATATATATATATATATATATAATATAATAATAGAAAAGAATAGAATAGAATAGAATAGAATAGAATAGAATAGAATAGAATAGAATATGCTTTATTGTCATTATACAGTGTAACGACATTGGAAATGTGAAATTCAATGTGATTTGGTGGTTTCAGGGTGGAAAAACAGCGCAATCTAATTAAATTCAAACATAAAATAATAGTTGCAGAATTTACCTTTGTAATGCAATGCAGACATTTCTTTAATTAAAAGTGCTTATTAGCAGAAATTGTATTTTTTTATCCTAGTATTGACAGTATTTAATTTATAATGGTGCAGATGCCAAAATAACACCAATTATTATTACTATTTATTTTAAAAAGAAAAACATGTAATTAAAGAATCTCTGTGCATTAAGTATTCACTGAAAACACTAGAGGTTCTATGTTTTGCTGTAGCTATATGATGCTTTTTCTTTAACTTCATCAATATGTTAATAATGCACTGACACATTAGACACATTTGTTTTTTTCCAACAGATGCCCTACTATAAAAGTTTGTCCACAACATTAGTGGAACTGAATGCACAAGACTGAACCTATGATCCACAGTCATTACTTTTGCTTTAAATATCAGTACACAGATTTATAGGTTAGAAATTGTGGACTTTGACGAGGATGGACTCAAGTTGCTCTGAATTTCTATCATCAAAAATGGCCCATTTCACAGATGAAGTTAAAGAAAATCCTGCGTAATGTTACAAATTTGTTTGGGATCTAATTCTGAAACCACCTACTTGCGTAAACATAGCTATTTCTTTAAAGGACATACATGCACAAAACCATGAAGATGTGAATTATATTTTCTTCATTTTTGACATTAGTGGGGCTGAACCAGACTGAATCTATGATCCAAACATAATGCTACCTTTAAATGTCAGTATAATAAATATTTATGCTACAAAAACTATTCACTTTGACTTTTACAAGGTCTTGTTGACATTACAAAAAAAGATTTGTGACAATGGAGCCTTTATGTTGTGACTGTAAAATATAATTGGAGGAAAAAGTTGTACAAAAATGCCAAACATTCAAGGCTCCTAAAGGCAAATCACAATTAGTTGAATAATTTTTATTAAAAAAAAAAAAAAACAATCATCATTATTCATTAAATCTTTACTCATCTGCTTTAAAAAAAAGAAGAAGAAAAAAGGAACATATATGTACAATACTATGAAGATCTGGGCTTTATTTCGGTAAACACATTTGGTTGATCATGTTTTTTCCAACAGACAATCAGTTTTTGTTCTACCTTATACAAACATGGTGACAACTACTTCATATTGCATGTATATTATGGGCTATTTGGTTAACAGAGGAAAGTAAACATAAAAAAAAACAACATTTTATATACAGAATATAGACACAGCCTTGCATATGTACGGAAACGGATGCATTTCTCAATAAAAATGTTGACTAAAACCTCAATGTGTTTGTGAAACTGTAGGGACGTCGTAGGTAAAGAGAATGAGGCCCTGAAGCGTAAGGCACTGAGAACATAGATGAAACATTTGGTTTTGTTCACACAGGCACAGTAGTAATTCAAAACAAAGCTAACATTTTGTTGGTACAGGATGTGTGTGCTGCTGTGTGTCCAAGTTTTGATAGAACGCAAGACTTTTTTCTCTGCAAATAAAAACAAACAGAAATTTGCACACGATGTACATTTTTGGCAGAATAAAACAAAATTTGGTCTTACAGACACTGATGTTCCTTTTTTTAAAGTTTCAAAAGTTAAACAGTGAATGATTGTCTGTGTTACACAAAGCTATGCGCGACATCGACTTTAAGAAGGAAGATAAAAGAAAATAATGTTTTCTTACTCACCTCCAGACTTGGTTTATGAATCATGACGATTACAAAAAGGTGCAGAGACACACTGATTGTAGCTAAGCAAAGCTGGTTAAACACTTTTGGAAGGAAAACTATTTAGAAAACCTTTACCTCTGTAACATTCAGAATCATCCAGGAAGTGCCAACAGTGTTCATATAAAAAACATTTGAAAAAGTCAACATGTTTTTGCCCAATTAAGCTCAATTATTACAAGCAGAATGTGTTCTAAGTGTATGTACATTTTATCATACTAAACCTGGTGACACAACAGAAACCAGACTGGCAAAACTAATGTAGGCTTTTGCATAAAGTTTCTGGAATTAATCCCTCAACAGCTCATCAAGTATAGTGGCATTGTGTGTGGCAAGACATCCGCACAAACTCAGCTCTGAATTTCTGAAGCATGGTTATTACACTGTGTACTGACTGCAAACACAACATGCAAGTAAAAACTGCATTTTATTAACTTTCTGTAATATTTGATGGGAGATACTACAATGTATCAACTGTAATTGATGCGTTTACATGTGAAGCATAGACCTACACAGTAACATATTGCCTCCATGTGCATTTGTTTTCAATGTGTCAATTTCTTGTTTCTTGACCCTAAACATCCAACAGCCTTTTATAAAAAAAAATTCCCCTTTAGCACAATTAAAAACAATGCATGAATAAAAGACAAAAAGGCAACAAATAGGTAGTTTTTCTTCGAGAATAAAAGCATCAACTGAATGTGACTCATCTTAAAAAAGCAGATTGAACGGTTCCACTGAGGAGTTAGTATTTGCTGGCTTTTTACACTGAACAACACGTAAGGATAGCATATAGCAGAAAGAAATATCATCCAGAACAGACAACATCAACGCAGGAAGTCCACAGTCTGTCAGTGTCTATCTCGACAGTCTGTTTTTCTCATGCAGTACCAGCTGACTGCCATCTGGTCAGCAGTTCCTCCATGATCCCTCAATAAACAGTTTGTGTTTGTTGCGCCAAAAAATTCAAAAAAGTCTTGACTCAGTCAACAGAGAGCAGAGGTTGCTTGGCCTGGGATCACAGGAACTGCATGAAAAAATGATTGTAGCTTGTGACTGCTTCCTCCATGCTTGTGGTATTGAGAGCTTTTGATTTGTAGCCGATAGTACTCAATAATGTTTTCAAAACTATACACAGTTTCTTTAAGTGCAAAGAGGAGAAGGAAATATAAAAGGGGGAGGTGATTGATTATTATAATGAAAGAACAAAGAGAATTAACAAGAAAAGTGAGAAAAGCATCGATTGCGTTACTGTGTGTTGTTATTTAACTACACAGGAACACAAAGTCAGTCTGTTCATGCTTTCCTCTGCCAGGCCTACGCAAACACCTGCATGTTTCCGAGCTGAGGCTGTTGAGAGGCCTGCTGCATCTGCTGCGACTGCGCCTGCAGCTGCGCCTGCTCTGGAATGTGTGTGTGGTGTGACGTTGGCAGTGCATGGTGGGAGTTCCCCAGAGGGGTGGGGCTGGTGGTGACATCAGACCAGTCTGAGTTGGAGTGTGGTGAGGAGGAGGACCAAGGGTCTGGGGATTCGGGTGAAGGGGTGAGATATGGGTGCTCGCTGGGAGGGTGGGCAGAGTGGCCGGGTGTGGTGCCTTCTGAACCAGCAGTGGTGTAACTGTGCTGGGAGGGGGGTGTTGGGTATTTATCCACGGGGCTCTGCATGGGCGGATAGGAGGGCAGCGGCCGAGACTGGCCCTCGATGCCTCCATGGCCTCCGTGGCTGACGGTGTGGGGGTGCTGCAGGGTGTGGGGGAGCCCGTGTGCCATACTCATCTGATCAGGTATCTGGTACATCATACCCTGGGTGCAGTGGAGGTGGCCTGGCCCCTGCTGGGAGTGACCCTGATTCTGGCTCTGCCCCTGGGACTGCGTGACTTGCACCTGCCCTGGTTGAGACTGCTTCAGCATGGCCTGGCCCGCTCCAGGTGCCATCATCTGGAACGTGACGATGGGCGGCAGCTGCTCCCTGCTCATGGTGACATTCATGGGAGTCAGCATTGCGCTCTGGCCGTGGTGTTGGGCCATGCCAGGGTGGGATCCCCCCATCTGATGCGGAACAAGGCCGAACATGTGGCTGCCGTAGCTGTGCTTGTTCATGCCCACCCAGCTCTGCTGCTGTCCCAGCATGTGGCTGACAGGAGGCAGCATTTGTCTGGAGGTGGGACTGCTCAGGAGGGGTGGGGAACTTGCTGTGGTGGAGACGGCGCCGGACACGTCACCTGTGTAGGAGTGAGGTGACTCCAGGGAGTCGACAGGTGACATGGTGACAGAGCTCTCTGGAAGTCCTGCTGCCTTCACACCATTCGTGCTCCCTCCTGCTGTACCTGCTCCACTTCCTGCTCCAACTCCAGCACCCAAACCCGGCCCCTCTCCCCCGGCAGGCTTCTTTCTTCTCTTTGCCTTCATGTCTTTCAGCTCCTTAGCCCCCCCACTGACACCTGCCACCTTCGCCCCACCTCCACCTCTCCTGCTCTTCTTTCCCTGCGGTCCCGGCCGCATGCCGATGAAGCCTGCTCCATTGGCCCCACACATGACAGAGGAGTTTCCTCCTCCACCCATGTGGTTTGGCCCGTTGTGTGGGCTGTGAACCAAGTTGTACTGGTCCAGGAGACGAACTATGTCGTGATGCATGCGTTCTTGAGCAGTGTCGCGTGGAAGCCGGTCCAGGTGATCAGTGATGTCACGATTAGAGTAGTGGTCAAGCAGAACCTGAGCTGCCTCGAAGCTGCCTTCTCGGGCTGCAAGGAACAAGGGTGTCTCCTCCTGAAGGAAACGGCAAATTATGAACACGTTACTCTGTGTGATACATGACATTTTGAGTACAAATGTATAAACAAAGAAAAGAAGTACATATGGCTACAGAGTTGAATTAGGTTCAGTTCATTTGGCATGGGTAAAACTATGTGTGGTTTCTGGGGTTGCATATTTCAGTGGTTGTTTCGATACTTTTGGCCCAAAGGGAAACCTTGTCATTTCTGGAATCTGCTGTTCCATACTCAACTCAACCTCCAGTCTCGCTGCAGAAATAAACTACAAAAGTTTTCTAATAACCGTTCAGATCCAGACTGAGTGGCTGCAAATTGGGATTTGATAAATAAAAGATGCTCCCTTTAGTCTGTAGAGAAAAATAAATACATTTCTAGATTACAGCTTTTACATACAATATGTATTTGTACTTGTATTTTTAATTTTGTGTTGTCTTAGTTTGTACTTCAGCAATTTTATATCTGAACTTTTACTGTGGGTACAAGTTTTCATAATTAGTAATTTGTTAGCATTCATAATTAGCACATAAGCTACTAAATAATGGTTGGAAAAAGCAGAAATTAAAAGACAACAATGCACCTTATTGTCTTGCATGTCACGATTGGCTCCGTTCTTCAAAAGCACCAGCGTGGCCTCCACATTATTAACTGCAGCTGCCCAGTGCAGAGCGGATTTGCCTAAAATGGATAAGAAGACAAAAAACACATGCATGTTAACTAGAAAATCATTTTTACAATTTCTTGTTCATTTTTTGTTAATCTCTCTCAGTGTAATTCAGAAACTGATAAGAGCTCTACAGAGGTTTTCATAGATGGACTCATCATATTTGAAAAGACAGACCGAATCCTGCTCACCTACTAGCAAGACCAATCACACTAACACTGCTCAGTACATTGTGTAATTCTACACAAAGGCAAGTGTTGATAAAGAAGAGAAACGTGGTTTCCTGACCGTGATCGTCTACAGCATTGATGTCAGCGTGGCAGTGGATCAGCTCTTCCACCATGCCTTCCACAGCTAGCCTGGCTGCGAGGATCAGTGGAGTGGTGCCGTCATTCATCCTCGCATCTAGTTCCGTTGCACGATTACGGATCAAAATCTGGGTGAACAAAAAGACACAAGACATCAAACAATGATGCATGACTATATGACATATGAGCGAAGATTTCACAAGTAAATATCTGTTCACTTTTGTTCATAACAGCAGTAAAATGTAAAATTACAGCTAATATTAACTAGAAGGACAGATTTCAAATTGAAACACATTTAAGAGTCATCTAACCTGAAAGACTCCCTGGGCATCAGCTGCCACGGCAGCATGCAGCGGAGTTCTACCCATGTTGTCATGTGCGTTGGGATCCGCTCCAGCGTCCAGCAGTCTCTTGGCAGCATCAGCTCGGGCATATCGGGCAGCCAGGTGGAGAGCCGTCTCTCCCGTACGATCAGTCTGAGCTATTAAAGAAGCACCCTGAGCGATCAGGTCTGAGATGACGCTCGGCCCCGGTTCATCTCCTCCGCTCTCCTCCTCCTCTTCTCCGTGCAGGCTGCAGTCTGGGCCTCCACCATTACGCAGCGATGCCAACATCAGAGGGGTGAAGCCATCTGAAAGAGGAGAAAAGTATTATTTAAGAAATATTTGAAAACTACATCACATTTATACATCCAGATATGCTTTCTTTCCCTCACCAGGTCCCTTAACATTGACATCCAGACAGTCAGCATCCAGGTCGGCCTGTGGAGGAGTAAGGGTGATGTCAGCAGCTTTGCGGTGCTGCACAGTCCACTCTCTTCGGTCAACACCTCCATCCATCGTAATGGGCAGCAAGGGCTTGTCTTCAGTCTATAAAAAGCAACACAGATCACTTTTCTGCATTTTCCACACATTTGCTATACAATTTAAAGTGCTCAAATCCATGGGTACCTTATTTGGGTCATTATCTTTGACTTAAAATAAACTTACTCTTGGTTTCTTAGATGGGACTTCATCTTCCAGCCATCTCTGACTCTGACCTCCATCAATCACAGCTCCATCCTGTGTCTTGAAATTCCTGAAATGAGGGGGAAAATGTTAGAAACAGCAACATTTTTTTTTTTTTTCAGCAACAGCAACATTTAATTCTCCTTAAATGTATTCCAGGACACAGCATGCCTGCTCTGTTCCTCAACTTTCGTTACCCGTATTTATTCTGGAAAATCTGGGTAATTTTATCGCATCTTATCAAACTTTTTAGAACAATTTCTTCTCAACCATCTCTGATTCCCCTGAAAATTGAAATGCATAACATATGGATATGTGGAATTGCAGCTGGATATATCAAATGCTCAAAGATGTAAGTCTGACATCTTCATAGTTACTTATCATCATACTATTGATTCAGAATCTAATCAGAATTTTTCTTAGTTATTTTAGGAGAATGTTTTGTTGTTAATTTTTGCAACTAATTATTTTCTGTTGAAATGTTTTGTTTTGTATTACTGTGATGTGCAATTGCATATGGTTCAGAAAATATCACTAGTTGACATCTGCTATACTGTTTTTTTGGTTAACATGTGCTCAAAGATGGGACTCCTCATGATGGCTTTAGTGTTTTTCATATTTCAACTCACCCACAAACAGACTATTTGATATACTTGTCCAGTATTACAGATTCTGAATCAATGGCATGATAAGAATTAACAGTGAAAATTTCTGGCTTTCATTTTCATTAGTTCCCGAGATATTGTCATCTAAACACAGCTTTAAATTTCTAAATATGAAAAAAGATGTTAGAGGTCGATTGGCAATTGAAAATTAAAAAAATCAAATTGCATCCCTGAAATTATTAAATTCTTTACAATTTTAAAGACACCATTTTTAAATATCCATAGTTTGTGAAAGAAAAAGTTTCCAGCAAATCAGAGATGACTGAGCAGGTGATCTGAGAATAAATGACTCATTTCAAGACCCCTACATTAAGACTGGCATGAATTCTCACCCTGCAGTTGTGATCACGTACCTTGATATATATATTCTTAAGCAAAATCTGTTCTGTCTGAGTATTTACTTACTTCATATCAAAGTCATCCTGTCCCACTGGCTCTCTCCTCTTGTCATTTTTAGTGGCCAAGAAGCCATCAGGCAGCCACAGGACACCCTGTTTATGCTTCCTCTTGGCTGCCAACATCCCCAGGACCAGGATGAGCAGAATGATAACCACTGCTACTCCAACCAGGTACATCAGGTACTGTGGATCAGCTGGGTCTGTTGGCCGACCTGAACAATACAAAGAGAATTTAAAATATTAGTTGCTTTTTTTTTTCCATCAGAAGAACACTTAAATTTGATTGACTGAGTGAGAGGCCTACTTACTGTCAACTTCAACTAGAGGGTAAGGCAGTTGAGCCTTGATGTGAGCTGCAGCAATGAAGGATGCAGCCTCATCAGTGTTGGAAAAACAGTATTCAGAGCTCAGGGTGCATTCACGGTTATCAATTTCCAGGTGCACAACAGATCTGTAAGGACAAATATTAAAGTACAAAACTAGTTCACAAAAGCAGTAAACTGGTGATAAACTGAAGAACTACAAGTAACTATGTGAGATTCCTATCTGGAACTATCCTTACCCAATGACCTCCCTGTCCTGCTCCCGCTTGATCCTGCTCCTCTGTTGGCCATGTTCTTCCTCCATGCCGCGGTAAGGGTAAACCATGGGTTTCTTATTTTCATCCAGTTTCACCTGCACATTAGTGTGCAGCAGGGCTCCTAGGAAGCGCAAGAAACCCCTTAAGTCTCCAAGCAGCTCTTTAGGTTGCAGCAGGACCACAATAATCAGGGTGCCATCCGCCAAACTGGATGGATTGTCGGAAGAACAGTCCAAGCCATCCCAGCCACAACCTTCAGTGTTGCAGCTCTGGTCACAGACGCCGTTACCGTAGTGGTCTGCGCAGTACGTGTTATATCTAAAAATACACAGCACATGAAAACGATGTGTTTGCGATTTGGCTTTAAAAACATTTCTGTACTCAATATATAACTTTAGCAACAATAATGACAAACTAAAGAGGGTAAAGCACATACTTGCAGGAGGCTGTTGAGGTATCCTGGCACTCAAAGCTGTCAAAGAGGCACCCAGCATTGTCACACTCTTTATCACATTTCCCATTCTTGAAGCGATCCCAGCAGGGCACACTGGCTGTGCAGTTAACCCAAGGATGCTCCCAGTTGAGTGAGCAGTCTCCTCCATCCCACCCACATTCGTGGTTGTTACACTGATCATCGCACACTTTATCTTTGGCCTGCAGCTCACACTGTGGATACGGGCAGGTTGGCATGCGTGGTGTGTGTACTTCATTCTCACACAGTCTTCCGGAGAAGTGTGCAGGACAGCGACAGCTGTAGTGGTATGGATAGGATGGGTCTTTGACACAGGTTCCTCCATTTTGGCAACCCAAGGGACACCTCTGTTCAATCTCACAGTGTGGTCCAGTGAAGCCTGGCTGGCACTGGCAGTACAAATGGCCGACTGCTGGCTCCACACACCGCCCACCATTCTGGCAACGTAGCTTTGCACAATTGTAGCCCTCTTTATCACCACAGCTGAATCCAGTAAAGCCCTGTTAAACACAACATGTTGCTGAGGTGTAATAGCAATAGAGTAATTTAACAGTTGTGGGATTTGTAAGGAGCTAAAAAAAAAAAGACATTTGCAGTTGACGGTAAATCAAACAATTATATAAAGTGAACATCTAGTCCTACAAATCTGTTGCTAGTCTACTATACCTGAGCTATGGTGTGGCCCTCTGAAGCAAGCATGAGAATAAATAGGGAGCAAGAGGTTAATAAAGAGAAGAACAAGCATTTAGTGCGAAAAGACTGAAATTGTAGCACAAGAAAGGAAAATAACTATCAGCCACCCGTCTTCATTTGTAGCCTTCTGCAGTCACTCAGTATGCATACACAAATCATAGCTTCTTACTGGTATTAGATGAGTGAAATAACACTAATATCATTCAGGCCTCAAGATGGATAAGCATCACAACAAGCCGCTGATGTTGTTGTTGAGAAATTGTGGAATTGCAAGGATTGCAAAACTGTGAATGCTTTAACCAAAATTATCATTTGCAGTTTGATAGTCAAATGTGGAGATACGTGTGGTAGACAGTGAGCTACTCAGAATGTAAATACAAAATGGGGGCTTACAGAAAAATGAAAATATATAGCAAAAATTTACATATCAATGGTGCTGATTGGTTTTTCCTGTTTGTTTTGATGAACTGAAACACTGTTTTGCCAAAAGCAGTGGTTTGTCCTCTCACATCACTGCCAAGCAAGACATCACTTTGCTCCTAGTTTGCTCCATAAACTTGGTGACATATGCACAAAAACCTAAGCAAAAATCAATGAATATGAATAGCAATCGTTGGCAAAAAACTGATGAGCACAGTATTGTTAACCAAGATCTTCCCATAAAAAACAATAGCCTTGTTCAGCTAACAGCTGTAAAAATGAGAAGATGGTGTCACACCGCATGTGATCAAATTACTGCCGAGTACATGGAAATTTAATGACTGTAAAGGCTGTTTATGAGCATGACATGAGG
This sequence comes from Amphiprion ocellaris, assembly GCF_022539595.1. NCBI lineage: Eukaryota > Metazoa > Chordata > Actinopteri > Pomacentridae > Amphiprion > Amphiprion ocellaris. The sequence goes on from NC_072767.1 coordinate 40,235,806, forward strand.
AGAATTAATTGAAATCATGTTATCCTATGATGCTAGAAAAGGGCTGACAATAAAGACAACTTACAGGAAGACAGGAGCAAGTGTAACCATGTACTGAGCTCATGTTCATGGAACAGACGCCACCGTTATGGCACGGCTTAGACAGACACAGATCCACCATGGATTCACAATGATGACCTGAGGAAACGAAATCAGGGAAGAGAGAAAGAGGAACATAGACAAAGAAATAATAATTAACAATGGCAACACTTGACAGTCATATTTACAATGGTGCAACAGTGTAAAAAACAACACTTGATGTTTTTCTAACATCAAGAATAGCTAGTTGTGGTGCTAATATTTCCCTTCAAGCAGCTAATATTAATGTACCTGTGTATCCAAGGCGACAGCGGCACTGGTAATCATTGACCAGCTGAATGCAGTCGAGGCTGCCGGGAGCGTGGCAAGGCCCAGACAGGCACTCGTTAAGATCCCCCTCACAGTGTTCGCCAACAAAGCCGGCAGGGCAGGAACATGTGTAACGTCCCACGCCATCCACACACTGTCCTCCATTCAGACACCGAGGTTCCCAGGAGCCAGGCTTGGGGGCACAGTCATCATCATTCACTTCACACTGGAGTCCTGCAGAGCAGCAAACAGATAGATATGCAAACGTGCATAGAGCAAAGCAATAAACGTATTTCGAGATGACATTTCTGAGTTCTTAACATAATAATAAAAATAATAATAATAATATATTCAGGAGAATGTTTTACTCTACACAAATGTACTTGACATTTCTTTATCATTTCAAGAGCAAGTGAGGGAGCACAGCCCTACCATTTGCCATTTTACCATTCCACTGTTTCACCTTAATGAAATGCAGAAAAAGGTCGGCTCAGATGGTACAAGTACACAGTGATTATAGATGCGAGGGATTGCAATGCTTCCCCACACTGGACACTTGAGTGAGTGACGTGCTCTTCACCAGAATCTAACACCGTCTTTACCCTCCTGCAGCCACACAAACACTGGCTGCACCTGACAAACGCTTGGGCTGCCAGCTCCGGGATTTAAAACCAGATGAACACGGCAGCTCGTTTGGAAACTTTCATTTATTATGAAACGAATTCACCAAAATTCGTTTCAGAAAACATTTGAGGTAAGAAATAAGCCATACAGTTGCCTAATCTGTCTTCATTTTAGATCAGTAACGGTTAGTTGAAAGGTTTTTTTGAAAGTTTCCAGAGACATTGGATCACGATTTTTGCTTCCATTGACAAAAAGTAGCCTAGACCTCAACTTCAGGCAAATCTGTGCAAATCCTGTGGACACATCTCATAACTCATTTGAGCATTTTTTGTCCCCATTTTAATTTCAAAGCTGCTTTATGAATCGTTTTAGGACAGTTGCCTTAATCCTCTGATATGCAGATTTACCGTGTGTTCCAGGTGGGCAGGAACAGGTAAAGCGGTTGATGAGGTTGATACACGTTCCTCCGTGGAGGCAAGGCTTCGAATGGCATTCATCAACATCATATTCACAGTTCACCCCCTGGAAACCTGGTTTGCACTGGAGCAGTGAAAAAAGAGAAGGAAGTTAGCTCATTTTGTGTGTCTACTTGAGCAGAACACTTTCCAGAAAATGCGCACCTTTAGAAACAAACACATATACATCTATCAGCCACAGCACACAAAACTCCTCCAGAATGTCTCTAAACCCCCAGAATTCCCAGATCCCAATCTGTTTGAGATTCCGTGGTATGTGCTGGAACAAGCTCAATCCACGGAGGCGCCACCCTACAGCCTATGATCAAGGTCCCAGTCCAAAAACTCCCAGAAGTCCCGTGTACATGCTTTGGAGGAGTGTTTAAAGGTATTTTTTTGACACAAGATGGCCTGCATAATACTAGGTAGGGGGTTTTAATGTTATGGCTGATAGGTGTACGCACAAAAAGCTGGGAAAGTAAGTACTTACTAAACACTCATATGTGCCCTGATAATCCTTGCATGTTGCTCCATTTCGACAAGGGTTTGACTGACACTCATCCACCATCTCTTCACAGTAGCTGCCCATGTATCCTGGCTGGCACTGACACTGATGGGAGTTGCCCACATTTACACATCGCCCAGCATTCTTACACACATTCTCCACTTCCAGACCTACAATAAATTAAAAAAGGAAGCACATAGGTCAAATAAAGCGAGAGACCTTATGCTATTAATGCCTGTTTCAAGATTGTCTTGTGAGACATTAGCAAAATGATCTTTGTCAGGCTACAGTGAACCATAAATTAAGTAGTAAATGTTTAGCAACAATGAGATTTTTCTCTTGGAGTGACATAAACAGTAGTCTAAATGTGACTGTGTGTGTGTCCCTGTCTTATTTTGGAGTAAGTTCTTGTTTTTGCTAACATAAAAACTCCCTTACCATTCCTGGCAGCAAAGTCCTGGCAGGACATGTTGGGGACGTCACAGTAAAGTCCTGACCATCCCATTAGACAGTGACAGGTCCAGGAAGTTGTTGTCTGAGAGCAGGAGCCACCATTGTGACAGCGCACCTGGCTGCACAGGTTCACATAGTTCTGCAGATACAGGACAGAGCATTAAGGTTTGCTAAAAACACCAAACAGATAAAAGGAACTGTACTGCATCCAACCTTCTTCTTTGGTCAGATATTTTTAGTTGGCACATACAAACTGAAATAGTCAGATTCTCAAGCCTTCTTTGCGGAGTACGATTTTAGTTTTGTGTGCACAGAAAATTAGTTTTACTTCTACTGGTCAGCTATATTTATTTAGACCAAAAATAGGCCAAACCACCTGCACATTTTACCACAAACTGCTGAAAGTACATTGCTCATGCTTGCAATAACACAAAGACAATTTACCTGGCAGTTCTGTCCATTGTATTCCACAGGGCAGGTGCAGCGGTAGGTGTCCAGGCCATCAGTGCAGGTGCCTCCGTTCTTACAGGGCTGAGATTCGCACTCGTTCTGCTCCTCCTCACAAAATGTCCCATAAAAACCCGGGCGACAACGGCAGGAAAAGCTGTTGATGTCATCAATGCAAGTCCCGTTATTCAGACATGAGCTGGAGGAAAGAAAAAGAAAGCAGTGATTAATGAAAAATTTCTTTAAAATCTGCCTAATACATGATATCTGATGAAGTGTAAAATCTACAAGCACCACAGGGAGATTCCCAGTCATGCTACTCATATCTGTGGAAAACAGTACTCATGTTTATGTCTGTTTAAGAATCATAAAGTTGATGGTACAAATCATCCGGGAAGAATTAATTGCAGAGGTACAGAAGAATTAAACATGGTAGTAAAATTGAGTACATATGGATCATGTGTGGAATGAATGGCTCACCTCTCAGTGCATTCAAGGATGTTGTGTTCACACAGGATTCCGTTGTAGCCTGGTCGACACATGCACACAAAGCTGTTGACGTAGTCCCGGCAGATGGCCCCGTTCCTGCAGGGCTGGCTAGCGCACTCATCTACCTCAGTCTCACAGCGCTCCCCTTCAAAACCTGGGCGACAATCACAGGAGAAACTCCCAACATCGTCCACGCAAGTGCCTCCATTTAGACACGGGTCTGGAGAGGGTAGAAGAGGACAGAGAGTTTCCATGAACAATAATAGCAGTAACTGAATTAATCAGTTGATCAAAGTCTGGCTCAAAGTGTAACAAAAAGACACCTTGTGGAAGAATGTCCTCTTGCTTTAGTTGCTCCGAGATATTTTGAAATCACATACAGGCTAAATTCAATATTTGAGATGAGTTTCTATGCTGCTATTTGCTGAGGCTTGGAATAGCTCCAGTCTTTAATGGTGCATCAAAGAATATTACATAGGCATCATTGGTTTTATAAATGCAAAGTCCAAGTTACACTGACACTTCATCTAATGATAATAAGGTGACTAGATTTGCTGGAGTGAAACTTACTTGGTGAGCAATCATCAATGTCTGTCTGACAGTTGTGTCCGCTGTATCCTGGTTGACATTTACACATGTAGCTCCCTTGGTTGTTCATGCAATGACCACCGTTTTTGCAAGGGTTCTTTTTGCATTCATTTACATCCTCACTGCAGCGTGTACCTACACAATTGCGTAAAAAACAAAATACTGTTAACACAATATCAATCTAGCATTATTATACATAATTAGATACGATTTGCATTCAGGAAGAAAGTCTAATAAATTTTTGGCATTCTGTCTCATACAAACACAGACACACAAATACCTTGCCAACCAGCGGGACATCGACAGGTAAAGGACGTATAATCTGCAGTTGGACGGCACACTCCTCCTTTCTCACATGGATGGGAAGCACAGGGAACCTGCTCCTCCTCACAGTGTTTACCTGTTTCCACACAGATTTTTAATGAATAATATATGTTTTAATCTTTGAGTAGCTACTACAAAGGGTGCTTTCACATGCTACTAAGTTGATGCTTACACAATGGGGGTGATAATTCTAACCTGTGAATGGTGGACTACATTGGCAAGTGTAACCGTTGACTCCATCCACACAAATGCCTTGGTTCAGACAGGGCCCAGATGCACATTCATCTATGTTCTTCTCACAGTTCATACCTGAAGAGAGAGGAGAGGGTGATTCACATTTTTTCTCTGTGTGCAAGAAAGTCAAAAATGTGTTTGGATGAATTTTTATTTGAGGTGCATAGATTTTAAGTCAAGTCTGACTTTAGAAAATTTCTGAGCTTCACCTATGATCAGGGTTTAAGGTGTGTACCCTGAGCAGGATTTATGGCATGACTAGTCTTGCAGCAAAAGTGATGTGGGAACTTGTGGGTATTGTGAATTTATTGTGAACAGACAGGAGGGAATCTTTAAAATGTGGCCCTTTATATTCAATTACATGATTTGAAAAATGGTTTAAATAAAATTATTTATAGTAGCAGTGTTACCTCTGAACCCCAGTTGGCACTGACAGGTATACCCATTATGTTGGTCCACACAGGTGCCACCATTCTGGCACGGACTTGGCTGGCATTCATCCTTTTCCTGCTCACAGTGCTGTCCTATCCAGCCAGCTTCACACTCACAACGGTACCTTAACACAAAGAAAAGAAAAGCAAATAATAATAATTAAATATGTGACTTCAGACACACTGTAATATCAGAGGGCCATTCTTCTGCTTTTTCTAGCATCAATACCATCACCTCAATAATAGCTAAAATTTGAATAGCTATATACAAATATTTAGGCTGATGTCACAGTATAATGTTAAACAATGGCAAGGACGGTTGGAAGAAAATTTCCACAGGTTGCCTCTGTATATACAGCTGTGGTAAACCGAAACACTATTAAAATAAAACAGTAGGAAAAATAACTTTGTGTTGGCCCAAAGGCTGCTTTAAATCATAGCTCCTTTAAGGTCCCACAAATGTTAGAAAATTATTGGCCTACACTCAAGGGTTTGATTTTTAAAAAAAATATATAAATATATGAACATGAAACACACTTCTGAGCAACAGCACACGCTTAACATACCCGTGCTGCTGTTCAATACATTCTCCATGCACACAAGGCTGGGTAGCACAGTGGTCAGTCCCAGAGAGGCACAGAGGGCCGTGGGTGCTGGGTGGACACCGGCAGTGGAACCCGTTGACCTTATCCTCGCATGTTCCGCCACTCATACATGGGTTTGAGCTGCATTCATTGATCTCCACATCACATTTATCTCCTAGTAGAGAGAAGTTCAAAGGAAATTAGTAGCAGTTCAAACACATACTTGATTACTGCATTCATTTCATTCATTAGGTTGCAGTATTAAAAATATTGAGCTATTTTAGCTTGATTCATTTTAACTTTTCATTCTCACAAAAACATACCTGTATATCCAGGGTTGCACACGCATTCATACTCGTTGATGCCGTCTTTGCACACTCCATACTCACAAGGGTTGCTGACACAGTCATCCTCGTTGATCTCACAGTTTACACCTGAGAAAAAATACAAACTTAAATAGTTTTTATCATTTTATCAGAATATATAATGTTTATTAACATTTAAAAGTATCACAATAAAAACATCCTGCTGCATTCAGAATGGTTGAAATCAGAATTACGTTGCATTAGAGGCAAAGCAGATTAAGTTGGAGGATGCAAACTCATTTACCACCAGGGGGAGTCAGACTCCAAATAAATGGAATTTAGCAAAAATTAAGAAAATGTGACCAAAAACCGAGACAGACCATCATTACAGCAAAGGAATGTGACAAGAATGACATCAGTGATTAGCATTGCAGAGTAATTATTAAAAGTGAGGAGAGAAACAGAGGAGAAACAGAAAGAAAGACAAATAAAATTTTAAAAAGGCACATTAGGGGAGAGGGAAGTGAGGGCATGAAATCTGAAAGTGAAACCCGACAGCGTGACCTGACACCAGTTTTGGTGAAGTGAGTACAGTACAGACTTCAGTACTAGGCCTCAGGGTGGTACAACGTACTAAAGTAAGCTTACTAATTCACAGAGTAACACTGGTTGGTATCATACAACCCACACTTGTGACTGTGACACATACATGCGCTCACAGAGTGTCTTTGACTTTACAATACATAGAAAACTACACAGGAAGCTCGATATGCAATGATTAAAGTGATTACAATCAATTTAAGCTGTTCTCTCAACACTAAACCTTCAAGGCTCACAAGAACATGTCATAGGAAAAACGTCTGCAGGATCGCAGCCACCAGCAGAATTTGGCATATGTATTATACAGAAATGCTTTGAAATAAGTCTGTTGAGCTCTTTAATATGTAAGTACTAATGTGTTGTGTAACAAAACGAAGAGGAACTAGAACCAAAGCAATCGGTTTTGTGTTGCTAGTTCAGTATGAATGGTTACTATAACAACCAGGTGTCACTGATAGGCAGATGCGAGACTAGTGAGAGCCAATGAACTATTCTGATGATTACATTTATAAATCCACATTCCTATGTGTGGTGTGTCTTTCAGGGCAACCTTCTGTAGATTTTTTCAATGAATCATTCTGCTTCCAAACATCCAATCACAGATGTTGACCAAATGCTTGTATCATTTCTGTTCCACATATCAATTACCACCTTTTCGTTAAAGAATAAAGTAGGATTATCTTGTCTTACTTTCCAGGCTTTGTGGAGAACTTTCTGTGCTGTATAAAGTACCCACCTAAGGTTCCGGGTGGGCAGTTGCACTGGTAGGCATTAACCAAGTCAATGCAGCGTCCTCGGTTCTGACAAGGGTTGCTGTGGCACTCCTGCACCTGGATGTTACAGATGGACCCTGTGTATCCTGGATTGCACTCGCAGGAGAAGGTGGCAATGCCATCCTTACACACACCATGGTGGCACGGTGCTGGGACACAGTCATTGATGTTCTCCTCACAAAGCAGACCCGTGAAGCCTGAGGAGGAAGTTTCTTGTTACAATAATAACCCAAGCCAACGTGCCATGTATTAAGTAACAATTTCAGATTTTTTCCAGGGTCAAACATGGAGTTCAGTGTAATTCCCCATTACCTTCGGCACATTCACAGTCATATCCGTTGGGTCGGTCAATACACTTGGCACCATTTAAACAGGGTGTGCTGGAACACTCGTCTATGTCTATTTGGCACGTTTCACCGCTGAAGCCTGAAAACACAGTGCACAGAACAGCGTGATGAACACAGAAACACACCAATACAGCACATACATAAACAGTTTTTAAAAAGTTTCCTTACTGACTTTGAGTCAGCTGAAATCAGTCAGGAAAATGCATGAACATCGCTGTATGTGTACCAACCTGCTGGACACTCGCAGACAAAGCGGCTGACCTGGTCCAGACAATTGCCCTGGTTCAGACACGGGGAGCTGATACACTCATTCACCTCAATCTCACAGTGAGTCCCCTCAAATCCTGCAAAAATGCAGAAACACAATGTTGTATTTAGGAACAAAACAGCAACAAATGCTAATGATACAAAGTTAAGTCATAGGTCAATGATGATCATTTTTCATGAACTAATGCCACTGGCTTGAATGAACACTTATCTGTTAAAATGAAGTAGAATTTAAGATAATTCATCAGTTCTCAAGAAATTTACCAGGCATGCAAATGCAAGTGTAGTCTCCAATACGATCCAGGCAAGTGCCATCGTTCTGGCAGGGGTTTGAAGCACATTCGTTGACATCCTGCTCACAGCGTGGCCCAGCATAACCTCTAACGCAGTTACAGGTGAAGGAGCCATCAGTGTTTACACATTGACCACCATGCTCGCATGGATTGGTACCTGATGATGAAGGGTAAAGAGACATGTTTGGAAGGACAGAACAGGTGTCTAGCAGAGGTATACAAATTTATGCATGTCTATGTCTTACCAATGCTGCATTCGTCTCTGTCAGTGTTGCAGGTGTTTCCGACGTATCCAGGTGGACAGTTACAGTTGAACATGCCACTAATGGGGTTGGTGTCACACTGAGCGCCCTCTCTGCAGGGGTTACTGATGCAGGCGTCATCTCTATGGCAGAGCAAACCTGAGAGAAACACCGTGGTTACAGGAATGAGTAAAAAAGGTCTTTAGCAATTCGAAAAAAAATAGGTAATGCAAAGAAACGTCGTCTGTGTTGAAAACATGCCCCTAAAAGAATCTTAAACACAGGATTATACCCACATTAGACAAAAACAAATTCTGTGCATATTTGGTACAGAGGAGAGGCACAGGTTCAAGGCGAGGCTTAATTCAAAGCCAAAAATGTGCCAGTAATTTTCATGTTGAAAATGTAGTGTAACTGGTGTATTTGACTGTTTAACAATGATGGTATTCAGTGTTGTTTCCTTGAGGATGAATCTCACTCAAAAACACTGAAGCTATTTGCTTAGAATAACATAAATGCTGATTAGAATTGTTCTACAAAATGCAAATTTATTATCAGATCTTTCTACTTCTATTCATCATGTTTCACAATTTGAGAGGAACTATGGAACTGTGACAGAATCAAAACTTTTCTGTTTAGTTTCTCATCACAGCAGCAGCAGCAGTCACTCGTCTAATGTATTTTAGGGTTTTGGTGTATAAATACGTGTGTGGTTTCTCACTGCTAACCTACCCGTCTTTCCATGGGGGCAGAGGCAGATAAAAGACGCAACACGGTCGATGCACGTGGAGCCTGGGCTGCATGCAGCTGTAGCGCAGTCATCAATGTTTTCAGAGCAGTCGGGTCCACTCCAACCATTAACACACACACAAACGTAGCTCCCAATCAGGTTGCTGCATGTGCCTCCATTTTGGCAAGTATTAGGCTGCAGTCGACACTCGTCCACATCCTCTGTACAGTGCTGACCTGTGTAGGGGCAAGGCAGGTGAACATGAAGAAGGAAACAATTTTAACAAGTTTATGCTTTGTGTAGCAACATAAATTTGATAACTTAATGGGGTTCTGGTCAAGAAACAGAACTAGTAATCTTTTTTTAGATGCTTACCATCTTGTTTAGCAAGTCGTTTTTTTTCTGACATAGAAAATATATAGTAGAATAATATAATTAATTGACCATTTTTAAACATCTTTCTTCAGCATCTTTGCTTTGCTTCCCCTGCTTGGAATACTGCTACATAAACTCAGACAGTCCCAAGGAAGTTGATGTATGCATGTTTGCTTTGTAAATAGAAAGCCTGCTTACACTATACAAGTGTGTTAGCAGTGACACGCCTTGCGTGAGTGCAAGCCTCAGTAACATGGAAAAAGACATCGGATATGGCTAGAACGTCTAGAGTATTAAAAACAGATACACTGCTGTGGATGTCACAGAACCTTTCCTTTAAGACATCAGGCACAAAAAAAAAACTTTTTAAGACTTCTCCTAGCTTCTAGCATAACACATATAAAATATTTCTAAGAATACATTGTTTTTATTGCCTTGTGATCTCTAGCCACACATCTCCAGATTCACAAGGAAACTCCTGATATTTGCATGGATTTGATGTTGGTGAAATTAGTATAATAGTGTACACATGAACATTTGTATACACAAAGCCCTTACCAGTCCACTCTGGAGGGCACTGACAGTTGTAAGTGTTGACTCCATCCATACAGGTTCCTCCATTGGCACACTGATGATCTGGACAGTCGTCAATGTTGTTCTCACAGTTAGTTCCATTGAAACCTGGCATCAAATACAAAGTCATTTATTTGATTATATGCTGTGTTAAATATGTTTCCATTTGGGAAAGACATTCAATCAGATACACTTTGGTATGTGCATGTTTGTTGTGTCTACTTTGCTGACTGTAGCAAATTGACTGTACAGTGTGTCTAATACAACACCACAGTCGACAGGATCAGGCTGTTTGCACCTCAAACAACATATTGCAACAATTCAGAAACTCAAAGCTACAATTATTTATATGTAAATACCAGTTACAGAATCACTCTTTTCCTTCTCCTACACTCAGTTTGCTAAACTGTGTCTCTCTAGCATTCTGAATTTCATCATCCTACCTGGAAGACAGTGGCACGAGTAGCTGGTTTCAGAGCTCTGGTGGCAGGTGCCTCCATTTAGACATGGTGAAGGTGAACAAGGGATGTAGGAGCTTTCGCAGTGTTGTCCCGTAAATCCCGGGGCACAGGTACACCTGTAGAAATGGTAGAGTAAATTTCATCAATTTTATTTCTTTCAATCTTGGCAGAAAACATTTGACAATTCTTAAAGAAAACATCTATTTTTTTTGTATAAGTCTTCCAGAAAATACTGTATATCGAGATATTTTTCACATTTATTATATGTTATTGCAAAATAGATTCTCACTTGTAGGAGCCAGGGGTGTTGACACACACGCCCTCATTCTGGCAAAGGGAGGGTGTGTCTTCACATTCATTTGTGTCATTAATGCAGCGTGGACCTTTGTAGCCGGGAGGACAGGAACACATGTAGCTACCACCAGACAGAGAGCTGCACCTTCCACCGTTGGCACAGGGACTAGAGAGACAGCTGTCCTCATGCTCACACCGTGGTCCTGGAAAGAGGAAGGAGAGGGAAACAGTAGAGCATTAAAGCATTAGCTATACTCTGTGCCATTTGAAAATGTGACCACTTCTGGAGAATTATGGCTTATATACAAGCAGAAAAGCAATATGCAATCAAAAAACATGTTCCCCATTTGGTGCTTTGTCACTAGTATGGAGCAATTGTCTGTACTTTCATAGTCTCATTATCATTACAAGAAATCACTGGTCTACAATTTGATCGCCTTCAGGTAGATATCGCCTAGCTGTTTCTGTCTTCACTAATTTTAAATTACAATAAAGCTGATTTCACACTGCTGTGGCTGTGAGTAACCAGTACTTTGGTTCATTTTAATATAATTATGTATAAATGAGAATTTGGATGTATTAAATCAAAGTATGTAATGACAAAGTGTCACTGACTGAAGTTAGAACAAGGTCTCCCTCCTCTCAGTGTGTCTCTCTCACTAATTAGGCTGCACACATGAAAAGTCTGTACATGTAGGAAGACAAAGTCAGTAACATTTTAAATCTAGAACTCAGTACTTTTAGTTTAACTGGCAGTTACTACAGGCATATAGTGTGTACATACACATGTAGTGCTGGGGTCACGCAGGGCTCAGTGACTAGGTGGACACGCACCAACACAGCCGGATGTATGGACATTGGGTGTGCAAGGCAAAGCTTTGGTGAGTAAATATATGGAGAATAAAGATCCACGGTTTTGCACAGTGCACGTATCAGGAATATATGATGGAAAAGAAGTTGCAAAGGGATTGCTTTAAATTAAGGAGCAGAATCACTTATGGACTGACGCTAATTGTTCTTGAATACTGCAAGAAAAACTATTAGCATCCATTCCCTCAGTTGCCGATAACTAGGCTCAAGCCTAGTTATAACAACACTGTCACATTCAAGAGAAAGTGGCTTAAATACAAGGTAATTTTGCTATATGAAATGTTTAAAAAACCCAGGAAGACACTTGTCCCTTGCCTCATGGCCTAACTTTTACATTTTTTAAAAACTCTGTACAGTTTTGAGACACTCTGCCAACACACAAACGAAGTTATACTCAGTAGAAATAATAAAAAGATATTGAGACGGCTGATGGTGCTAATTTTCAATAACATGCTTTGAAGATCCAATGGCAACAATCAAAACACCACAGCAAGATTATCTGCATACAGGATAGTTAAAAATATATCAGCGCTCTGGTGATAAAAGTCAGATATCAGTACCCTCATTGAGAGAGGTAACTGAACAGTATCTCACCTGTCCATCCTCTGGCACATTCACACTTGTATTTGTCAAGGGACAGCAGGGTGCAGACACCTCGGTTGGCACAGGGGTTGTCTGGGTAACATGTGGAGTTCTGGGGTGTTTGGCAATGTTGTCCGGTGAAACCAAGAGGGCAGGTGCAGATGGCGCTGCCTGGCACAGGTACACCAGCAGACATGGACACAGAGCAGTTCCCTCCATTCAGGCAGTAACCAGGTTGACAAGGGTCCTTATGGTGGCAGTACTCACCCAGGAAGCCTGGAGCACACCTGGGTACACAAAAAGTAAAACACAGAAATGATGAAGCAGGCAAACGTACTTGGGATTTAAAGCTATTCATACCTTGATGGGGACAAAATAACAGAAAGATGAGCTGAACAACTAGACAAATATATATGTGTGGTTGACAGAGATGCAAACAAACAAAACAAAAGAGTGAGTTTCAGTCAGGTGGATGTCATGTACCACATCAGACAACTGCCACCGAGAGCATTGATGGAGTGTTGAGAGTGCACAGGAGTCCTGTAGTACACACTCGCACATCAAAGAAGCAAATGAACAAGCACAAGCAAACACTATGATCTAATACACAGTCACTGCTGTATAGTGATCTCAACAACAGTATGCGGGGAACCACATCCCTAAGTAGGAGTATTAGCAAAATGTGTGGTTGTGCATAAAGAAAAAGTGGCTGTTCAATTACTTCAATCATCGAATGGCTGATAGACTGCATTTATTATCTACACATGTATGCACGCACGCTATTATGCATAAACATAATATACGCACACACATGACTCCAACTCTTGCACAACGTACATTGCACTTTGGTTTTAGTATCTTTACTCCTCATTATTTAAGACTATTATTTTCTTCTATTTTTAAGGAATGTTTACATCATGTCTTGCTATTGCACAGCCTTGTGTAAGAGTCACTTCGCATTTAACTGCCTGTACTGTGTGAGCATGTGAACAAATAAAATATCTTGAACCTCTTATTCAGTGCCTTTATCACAAGAGAGATGTAATCATCTGTAGTGCAAGGCCACATGCTCACCCGTGCACACAGAGATTCACATGACCATGAGCTTCTTCACAGAATTAGGGGGTTTGTGCCTTGCTCAAGAACCTTTTGACATGTTGTTGGGATGAGAAAATTGACCCACTAACCCGAAGATTACAAAAGGAACAGCTCTGAGCCCAGAGTTGTAGCCCTATATACCCTGCTAAGAGAAAAGGCAGAAGCTGGGTTTAGTGGACGGGTTAAACTGGGGTCACTGATGACAAAGGAGAAGTTCAGAAGCAGAAGGATGTGAGGTGCAGCTATCTGGAAGTTGTTGACTGAAGCTTGGCAGAAAACTAAAATCAACAAGTAGAAAGCCGTAGCAATAATTATGGCTCAGTAAGAGATGAACAATATCACAGCTAACAGATAAAAATTGTTGACATCTACCCAAATGTGTCCAGAGTATAAGAAAGAAGAAATGAAAACTGAATGGTGTATGACTTTAAGAAAAGCATCGCTAATGTGTCAGTTAATGTGTATGACCACATTTGGTCTACATATTGTGTGTATATGTGTGCCTGTTTTTCCTCCGCATATTCATCACCCCCTTTTTTCAATTTATTTTTTCCTTTTGTGATTCAGCTGTATGCCGAGCAGTGATGAGAAAAATTACAATATTACACAACACGTCCACCAGGGCTTAGCAGAGACACACAATGCTCCATTCGTCACTTTCTAATACTCTGTTTTTTCTCAGTCCATCCCACTTTCACTCACCACTTCTCTGAGTGACAGTATTTGGTCAGAGGTGCTATTCTGTTACTGAGCAAAAATGTTAATAGACAGGTAATTTCCTGTGCATGTTATTTTATTCTGAAATGTGTGTGTGTGTGCAGCACATGTCTGACATGCTGTCTGGGGACTGTGGGCGACAGAGCGACCTGCTGCCTCTTACAGAGGCCTCTAAACCAGCCTCCCTAGAGGGGCTCAGGTAACACAATAAGAGAGGAGAGGTAGATCACAGTGCCCAACTCACCACACACTCACAGGCAAATTAATACCCTCTTTCATAACCATTCAAATTAAAAAGAGTGAATAATTAACTAACAGGCAGAGCTGTATTATATAAAAACATTAAGGAAAGAATGAGAAATCGGTGTTGTGACCCATAAAACTTTTAGATGAGACAGTGTAGATGGGAATTAGTTGAAACTCAGTCTCCTGTTTTCTAACTTATTTATTACAGGCCACTCCACCCCAAAGCAGCTTGAAGATATTAGGCCCTTGTGCTTGGGAAAGTAGGAGAGTCGTGAATCATGCCAGGAGAAGTCTCACAGATCAATCACATTTGTAAAACTTCTGCTTGATATGCGCGAGTCATCCAATGTTTTTTTCAAACAGCCGACATCTGAGAACAAATTCCCACTCGAACACATGCACTGCATAATAAATACGCTGACATGTACACACAACAATAAAAAAAAACACTGAACTGAAAACATATTGAGCAACATGTTCAATATTTTTACAGTTTTCCATTTGTTTAGACTGGGTGTGTACATTTAATATTGTCAACAATTTAGCTTATCCTACTCAAAAGCATTATCTGTGTTGCCAAAACTCACATATGATCTTATTCCTCTGTGTCATAGATGACAGAATAGTTGACCAAAAATTATGAAATCCATATCAGTGAGCCACCAGTTGCATTTAGTACCACGTTCCTTCATTATGATGAACTTGGGTAGTGCAGCTTATATTGAGGCCAACAGGTGCGTTATTTACTCTAGTAGAAGAAAGTATTATGAAAGTAAAACCGTTAAGAAACTACTGAGCTGGTTTTTGAAGTTAAAGTACATATTTGCTGACCAAAAGGAATCAGTGCAAGGGACACTGTGTAGTACTGAGAGACAGACCAACACAATGTTGGGTTTGTTTTTAAAGCAAACAACATTTCCAGAATATCATCACCAAAGGCATCTATTAAATGTTTTACGTGCTTTTTAACGATATCTTTAAAAAAATCTGCACATACTGATTGTGTTGGTAAACAGATCAACTTAAGTGATGCTATATCTTCAAAGAAAAGACAGACTTGATGCATCTTCACCTCAGATTAGACACGGCCGCCCTCCCTCTCCCCCGTCTCCATTCCTGTATCAGCATGTCTGCAGTGCAACCCCTTACACACCCCAAAACACATGCCTATACACAAACACACACAGACATAAATACACAAACAGAGTAGATGTCCCTCCCGGCTCTGACTCCCCACTCTAAACACAAACACAGCTTGGTCATGATATCACAACAAGGCGGCCGTCCTGGGAATTAGGACTGCTCTTTTTTCTCCCAGACAACCTCTCCGCCCTCCTCTGTGAGAGTAATGACACGGCCCTCTGCCCTGTGACATGCATCACATTAGCAGGCTGTTACACAAAGAACACCGTGTCCAGGTTAATACCAGGTTTCTCTTTCACTGGGAACATTTTACACATTTTCACTGTAAAAAGTATGAGGAATATGAGATGCATGTTCAAAGTAAAGTATCACCACCTAATGAGAAATGAGAAACTCAAAGAGTATGCTTTGATGTAGAGTTAAGCCCATAAATATGCATATTTTTAAAGTAAAGATTATTTTTTGGGTATTACTGCCAATACAGTGGCGAGAGAAGGCATTTGTGCCCATACTAATCTGTCATCAAGTTGCTCAAATTTTCTTTAAAACACTTATTTTTAGAACTTGTTTTGCTAAAAATAAAGCTACTTATTTCCTGCACTATCTATTACTCTTTGAAATGAACAACACCCTTAAAGTATCATTTGCTTCTTTGAGAATTTTGTGAATATTCCAAAGTGCTGACAGCACAGATGCATGGTAAGCTCTATTAATTTAAATCGCTGCTATCTAACCAGTGTTGACAGAACCAAATGCAATGGCATCAGGAAACGATACCCTGTCCTTCAGGTTTCACTACCAGATAGAGAGTTCATTATTAGCCCCTGGCTCTATCACTAGCGCCTGAGGCAAACAGACAAGGCCGTGCATGATTCACATTATTGTCAGGGAGTGGTGTCTCACCGAAGAAGGCATAATCCAACACATTGACACATTCGTCTGTCGCTAAAAACAAAACAGGAAGCAGCATGATTCTTCTGACAATTTTTTTATACACAATACAGAACACAGGCAAGAATGTGCACGTAGATTAATTCACACAGACACCTATGCACACACAGTAAGCTCTACTTTCATTAACAACACAACGGAGAGGGATTTTGCAGCCAAACTCATCTATGGGATTCTTTGTTTTGCACCATGAGGACTTTTTTTCCTCCTCTTTCCTCCATCCTTCTCTTACTGCGTACATTTTCCTGCAGCCTTTCTTTCCCTCTCTTTCTCACTCCTCCACCTCTCATTTCTAACCCACTCTCGAGGTGTCAGGTTTCTACAGCTGGTTCACATTAGCGCCCCCATCCCATGTGCACCCCTTCCTCGCTCTCTGTCTGTACTCCTGTTCTCCTTAGCTCTCGTCTTCCTCCTCCTCCTCTACCTCATGCTGACCTCTGCCTTTCCTGGCAGGCTGTGGGGGCTTTAGTGAGCTGGGAGGGGTGGGTTGATTCGCATTAACTCATGTAATTCATTCCTAATTCTTTTGTCCCAAAATCCACAACTGATTCTCCTTTCTTTTGTGCTAACTCTCTGGCCTACCGCACCACCTTCAACTACAAACCTGCAACCCCACCACCTCCTCCTCCTCCTCCTCCTCTCCCAGCCACTATTCCGGCCTCAGCGACGCTTATTAACTCCATCATGCTCTCCCCCTGCGGCCATCACAGAAAAACAGCGTGAGAGAGTAAGAGGGAGAGCATAAACCTGCTCACATTTCAATCCCTGGATCATTCCCTGGCTTGGCTAGAGCATAGGTGGCCTATTTACTGCACCGTATTCCTGTGTGTGCATGCATGGACGTCACAAGTTAAGTGCAGAAGACATTACTGGCTGTGCTGTTGCTTCTGTGCAAGACTTCTGGATTACTTAAAAAAAAAACTTATCAAGGACATGATTGTTAGGTGATATAGTTCCTGTTAAAAGAGCTACTGCTGTTCGGACTGTAGCTGCAACTTAATCATTCACGCATGCTTGAAGAAAGTTGAATACAAATCCTGAAACTGCAGTCTTGCTTGTCTGGAATCATTACTGCAATTTTTCAATCAGCATGCATCACGAAATAGAAAAAGTAGGAAAGAGTAAGCACATGCTGAAAGAAACTGACTCTGTTAGTCAATTAGGGAGGGCAAACTTTCCTATGTCTAAATTACTAACTTTCTTTATCCATTGTGCTACCTGGATCATTGGGATTAGATCACCTAATATATATGCTCTGGCACCATTTCTATGCAGGCAGACATGTCATCTGCTGCTTTACCTATCGTACACTAGAAAATAGTTCAGAAAAAGATCAAAAGCAGTGCAGACATGAGCAGCAAACTGGTCCCTTTTTACTTCCTTTCAACCTCACTGGCAGTCCCCACTTCTATCTTCAACAACAAACTTTCAGAAGTCGTGAATCTATAAGAGTATGCTAAACACGGGCGGAAATTCAGAAAGGTTTCTGAGTAATACTGGCACCTCAGCCCCCAGCAATATAATAAGGAGGAGTCCCTGTTCACTTACAGTAGATATACAAAAAGACACCATTTGTCCTGTCACTGTCCTGTCAGGTCTTCGCACTGTCACAGCGTAAACATAGTATGTGGACACTTCAGCAGTGAACCAGCTACGGCCACATAGGAGCGTCACATGTAAGAAAAGGGCCTGTTGTACAATGGAAAAACTGAAAGATGTTAGGGTTCAGTTAAGGGTGATTTTTTTTTTAGGGGGATGGAAACTATGAATCTATTATTTAATAGTTTCACAATTTGGAGGTATATCTTTCACACACTGTCATTTCTCAGCATAGTTTTCTTCCCTTCATTGTCACAGAGAAGAACAGAGGCAGCAAAAAAAAAAACATCTCAGAGGTGGAGGATGTGAGGTTGATGTCAAAGTTAAACAGGAAAAAATACAAGAGAGAAAAAGAGGAAGGAGGGTAAAGTGAAGAGGTGGCAATGTAGTTGAGATAAAAGCTAAAAACCGTAATGAGAGAGCGAGACAACCCAGAGAGAAGGACGAAAACAGAGCAGGAAACCAGGCAGTCGGACTAAACCATCAGAGTATATGGATAAAGGAGGGCAGAGCAGGGTGGAGTCCGCAGTAGGGTCATGTGGTAAAATCTCAGGCTGTGTTTAGAAACATACCCAAAAAGACTCATCTGAGCAGCCGTGGTGTAGAGAACAGGACCCGTACTGTCTCTGAACGCTGCTTCTGACTGTCCCTGTATTTTGTTCTGTCATTATCCTGTTTCTTGGGTTGTTTGAAGTGGAATCTCCAATATTAAGTCTGTTGGCCTAAAAAATGCCCATATCTCAGTTTCCACTATGCATAGTCCACCACTGGCTGAGAATATGGCACACGCTCTCCAAATAAGGTCACCTCTTGACTGAGTTTCTAGTTTTTCCAAATAGTAAATTAACTGTTGCAACTCATGCAAAACAATGGTAATTTTCCATAAGGTATTTCATTTCAAACATCTGCTTTCCATTAACACTCATTATTGTTCGTCTGTTGGTGTGTATGAACATTTTTTTAACTGAACTGAATTGATAAGAGTAGCTTTTGTTTGACTGTTTTTGCTTTGGCTTTTTTAATACTGAAAAAAACCCCACTAAAACTCACATTAATCAGAATTTTTCCATTGCAAAGCATGTGCGTATAATGTATGACCTAATATTGAAACTAAGGTACTTTTGACCTCAGTGTGTCACATCAACGTGTGACAGAGAGCCACTTGTCACCCTACTGAATCAGGGTTTATGGTCTGGTTGCTACATTCCCCACTCTTTTGAAAGTCTTCCTCTTTCTGACAGAGGGATCTGAATCTCTTTAAAGCCTCCTGGCAGCAGTAGTTTGCATTTCACTGCTTGTTTCATATTCTGTTGTGATCCTCAAAGTGAGTCAAATCCCAATGACCACTAAGAGCAGCACATGTTGACTGCACCCAGTCTTGGGAGTCTGCACTTGTTCTGAAAGGATTAGTCAATCATACAATTAGTCATCTGACAGAAAATTAACTGACAACAAATCTTGTATTTCATTAGTCTGTTATTTACCAAGTGAATGTTTGAAGACATATGTTTGATTTGGTCTCAGCCTCTCAAATCACAGTGTTAACTGCTATTTTACAAGTCTTATTATAAATTGATTATCTTTAGTTTGGCTGTTGTTCAGACAAAACAAGAGATATAAAGATGATGGTTTCTGGAAAATGAGTGTTTTAAAACTTATTGATATATCAGTAAATACAAAAAGTGATGCTTACTCGCAGCCCTGATTGATAAACAGTCTCATTGTGACATCTTTTAGGCCCTTAAACATCCACTCAAAAGCCAAATAGAGCCACATGATTGCCATCAAAATAATACATCTAGCATGCTAAGTGAACTTCAAACCTCTCTGTGGCCACCATGTGAACTTGCTCCAGGCTCAAGGTGCCCCTGACTCTCCAGAGACACACACAGAAATAGCACATGCACAAATACACAAAGAAACTCTTATCACTGTGGTTCTAGTCTCAACCACATCTATAGTGCTGGTAGCTGGGCTGTGAGAGGGAGATAAGTTTTTGGAGCATAAGAGCAGGAAATCACTGCTGTGTGCTCCAATCTCCTGCTTCAGGGTTTGTTGACTTTAGTTTGGATCATATGCTTACCCCAGTTAAAATCTGTGTGACTGCGTGTTCCTGATAGTTGGGGGTGGATCAGGAACGACTGGCTTTAAGATATTAC
The DNA here is from genome assembly GCF_022539595.1 of Amphiprion ocellaris. Taxonomy (NCBI): domain Eukaryota; kingdom Metazoa; phylum Chordata; class Actinopteri; family Pomacentridae; genus Amphiprion; species Amphiprion ocellaris. The sequence goes on from NC_072767.1 coordinate 40,255,952, forward strand.
TCTACTATCAGTCTTCTTTGTCTTTTTCTTCCTGCATATGTCTACTCTGGTACCCTCGTTTTTAATTTTAAGAGGAACTGTGGAAGTAAAATCACACCACAGGTAGTGAGGAGGTTGAGACCTTCAACAAAGAAGATCAAATGAAGATCTTTAACAAAGCTTGTCAAGCCCACAGATATGAGTAGGAGCTGCAAAATCCATTATGAAGAAAAAAAGGGCGAACACCTCAACAGTGATTGCAGAGGCAAATGGACGACTGGTTAAATAGGAATAAAGACATAGTATTTACAGCTGTGGAAAGATTAAGAGGCAAGGTGAATTGTGTCCAAAGTCATCTGAATCCCTGAAGCAGTGGGAGGGACTGAGACATGGATGAATGAGTGACAGCTTGATGAAGGAGGCATAGCAAGAGGGAAATTACACTCCTCTCTCCCTCATCTCCCTTCCCCCTTCTTCACTGCTCTGTCATCATTAGTTAGGAGTTGTGCTTCGAGCTATTCCTCCTCAAATTACCTGAAAAGAGACATCTTCTTTTGTTTTGGCCCTTTCTCTTCCTATGTCTGCCCCGCAGGCTAATTCTACCTGTCAGATCAAACAGGCAGCAGGTCTACACAACACAGTAACTCTCTCCCCTCACTCTTAAGAAAAGCAAAAAAAAAAAACTTAAAGGCAAAACAGCAGCTATCAGAGAAAATAAAAATGAAAGAGAGAGAAAAAAAAGACATTGAGTGGGAGGTAGACTTAATCAGTTTGCACCACAGCCCAGCAGAAGACAAAGATCTTGTGTGTAGCATAACATAATGCGTGTAGCCTCACTCTTGCTTGGATTGCTCAGGTATTAACTGAATAGTGAGTCAGACTGCATGCGAGTGTCAGGAAACCTCTGTGGCCCACAAACAAGATAACACTTCAGTTGTGTTAGCCAGTATATCACCAGACAATATTTACGCATCCCTTCAGCAATGATGTAAGTTGCAAATACCTACCAAGCAAATTGACATTCACAAATCCAGACAGACTAACTCACAACACTTCTCACGCCCAAAGCTGATGGCTTGCAGTGTCACCGGTTGGACAGCTTCTCTGCACCTTGCCCTGCAAGGCAGTCAAGCGACCTCTCCCAAGCACTTCAACTTTCTCTCGCAATATTCTCCATGTCCCAAATGAGACATCTGAACTTGCCATGCCAAAAAAATCCACAGTATTTTTCTCGACATTTTACAATCCATGCTTTTGGAATTTGGATTCTCTTTCTTAAAATGTTCTCTTGTCCAATTTTGTCTATCTTTTAGGGAAAAGTAGTGAAGTTTAACATAATATAATTCTCTAAAATGAAAATTAAATGATGGAAAAGAGACTCATTCTTATGACTAGAGAAGTTTTATGTTCTTGGGAGTTTCGAGGATGTATGGGAACTGGAGGCAAGTTAAAGACAAGCACAGAAGCGCCTTCTGTTGGCAAGCAAAACAGGCCCTTATCTCTACTGTGAAGCTGTTTCACTTATCAAACAAACACAATAGGGTCCTCACCTGTAGCAATCTTTATCTCTCTCTGAACTTTTTCTATAACTAATTATATAAACTGGAAACAGTTACTAGCATCAGTCCCCAGAGGATTTCCTAAGCCTGGTTTAAGGAGTTTCTGAAGGCTTGGTGGTTCACTACCATGGAGGAAATAATATCATGTCAACTGCAAACAAGTTCACAGCTGTACTTCATGTTTTAACTGTAGACATGAAACAGTGGAGAAAATCTGCCCAAATTAGACCTGTCATGGGCGACGAGCTTGAAAAAAATGCTTGGAAAATGCCTACTTTTAAAGAAAACTATTCTGACCTCTTGAAAATGTCTTACAAAAGAGAGTGTGTGTCAGTGACTCATTTTTTACTTATACTAGAGAAAACTGTAATGATGAAGACTATCTTCTTCTTGGACTAATGGTATCCTAGGAAAACATTAAAAACAGGGCAAGTGTGAAAATATTTCCTATAGTCAAAAAGGTTTTTTTAATTGATATCTAAGAACAGGGTAATTTCTTTTAATCTTGTCACATAATATTATATCCTTCTTTGCTCGTATTTCGTTGACGTCAGCTACTGCCATCATTATTCAAGCTTGTTTGATTAGCAAACGTCATACATGCAGGCATCTCTGATACCATCTTACATTACTGTTGTTACTCAAGAGAACTATTTCTCACTGCTAGCACTGGTGCTGTTTGAAGCCTAGTAGATGAATGTCATTTTACGATCTAAGCCTTTTTCATATTGTGCAGAAAGAAATAAAGCAATGAGACAGACTGTCTAGTGCTAGCACGCCATATTAATTATCTGTTTAATTATACAGTTACTCTGTCTGACCCCAGACATGGGCCATGTGACATAATTGGCAGGGTCCGAGCCAAAAGGCCACAGTGACTGTTTACTTACAACCGGCTGCCTTTAATACACTGAGGAGACTAATAAACTCATAATTTGATTTTTACACAATGAGCCCTCTGACTGGCAATGCAGTGCAGATGGGACCAGATAGGCTGGACAGAGGCAAGTGTGTAGATTTATGTGCACATACAGGATTTGCGTATGATTGTGTGTGTATGTTGTTCATGTTTGCCTGTAGACAGATGAAAAATTTACTATTTAATCAGTCTAACACTAGGCCTGCTCTCTGTCAGCTGACTCCTATAAACTTGGAGACTACTTTCTGAATGTCTTTAGAGCAACATGTTTCTCCACTGTTCTTAATTGTATTGTCAATACCATCGGTCTAAAGTGGAGTCTGTGATTCTGGAGAAAGATATTAGATGTTTTTTAGCTAGTAGGCTTATTTAGATGGTTTGCGTGTATCAGAGTTGTGCAATGAGCAACTTTTCTGGACCAGGGCTGTGTTTACTTTTTAGTGCATACACAGAACGGACAGTGAGGAGATATTTGCTCATCGATTGGATTAGTATCACCGGTACCATCTTTAAGTCAGCTTAGTGGTCAGGAAAGAGCAAATTTGGCTGAGCAAGAGAGAAATAAAATGTAGGAGAACTTCAGCAGAGTCTAGCTTTTCAGTCATTAAAATATTAGTTTATTTGTAAAAAAATAAACAAAAAAATATTAAATGTAATATTATAATCTACAACTGAAATGAAATTGTGGCAAAGGTATTAAAAAGTGCATCATAAATATGAAGCCTAAGAGGATGTGGTCAAGCCTTAAAGACATATGCCAATAAGTATTAGCATAAAGCAGCTGTTAACACATTTTGTGTGTGTGTGTTTTTGTTTGGGTACTTCATGTCACAATCCAGTTGTGAAACATTTTCACCTAACTTTAGATGCCCTTAAAATGGTGAGCATAGCTTGTGTGTCTGTTAGATATCGACTGAATGTAGCAAGATCACATTGCATACCACTTATCTTGGCTTCATTTTACAGGTCATCTTGAAGATTATTTGGCTATCATACAATAGTTGAATTGAGTTAAAGAAAAAAAAAATGTTTTCCATCACCCAAAAAAGTCTGAAACACTCTCACAAGCGTACATTCTCACAAACAGTCACATACTGCACACAGACTATGTGCTCCTTTGCACCTGCAGTATGTCTATTGACGTTCAGTTAGACAGAGAAAATGTCAAATACTGATTAAGGAAAGCTGCTTTCTCCTTTCTTTTTAAAACAAGTAACAGAGTGCTGAAATTCCAAAAACTCTGGGAACAGACACACAGCAGGATTCTCATCACATTTGATGAAATATGACCAGGTTCATGAACCAGCTATGGTGTGTTTTTGTTGGGAATTTGGCTTGGGAGTGGCAAGGCAATTAAAAAGATAGCTCAGTCTTAATTACAAACTAGGCTACCCTGTCAGAAAGTGGAAGCCTTACATCAAACAGGCCATTGCACTCCTTCATGTTGTGGCACTTTGCCTTAGTGGTCTGATTACACCACTGCTAGCTGAGCAGACTTATTTACAGATTTGAAGTTGTTGGTCACCACAAACCAAGAATTAAGTCTGCATTAACATGTTCGTCAACAATGATTAACCTGCTTGCTTTTTAATTCAGTCAATCAAGGTGGAGAGTTTCTTACCATCATTTTTACTGAATAGGTGACTTTCTCGTGTAATATGAATGCCTCGTCACTGTCTTGAAATCCCCTAGCAAAAATAAATCAGTGGGCAAGAAAATATCTTGGCAACACCCAGAGCTATCAATTTTGTAGCAATAAGAGTAAGTAACAAAACCCCCAAAACGTCCCTGAAATAAAATCTTGGAGATGGAAATGTGTGTATTGGTATTGTTCCCAGTGCTGATGTACTTTGTCAGACAGAGCAGTCTATTATTCCCCCTTTCGTGCCTGAGCAAAGCCTCATGGTCCCGTGAAGAGGCTGGGGTTGATCTAAAAACCCTTTTTCTTCTTAGCTTTCACATCCAACAATCCCCTTATGAGGTGTGTCTATTGCTTTATTCACATTTTTTAATACAGTATTGTTTCAGAGCGCACATAACGAGTTAAAACTGCAAAATCTCAGCTGGTGAATCTTACCTGCAGTATTCAGTGCCATTGCTTAAGGTCAGACATGTAGCGTTGTTAACACAAGGTGCTTTATCATCCATACATTGCAGAGCTGCAAGAGACAAGAGAAAAATTAGACAACTAGACACGTGTTCAGTCAAAATATTGACAATATTTTAGGTGTGACCACTTAATTACATAAGTTACTGATATTTCTGACTAAGCTATTGAAGGTTTTATTAACACGTTCCAGTTATTTTTGTTCCCATACTGTACCACATGTGGTTTGTAAGACAAGCTTCACACCATAAAAGAGTAAAGGAATAGTAACAGTTTCAGGAACATCAGCTTCCCCACTAAATGCCGATATATATTGAATACAATTCCTACAAAATCTTGTCAGTTATGCAGTTCAGGTGTAATTGTATGGATTTTACATCCTATCTTGTTCTTCATGTGCTGTGTCTAGAGGATGATGACAATACTGCTGTCATGCACAAAGAAGTACAAATTAAAGTAAAACATGCTATTTTTATGTATGTCAAAGAAATAGCCTGTTTAAATGACTCAAATGCACCTCACAAGGCTGGTCTCCCCCACTATGCTTCAGTGATGCTGAAATTCAAATGTAAAACTCATTCAGGGCTTTCCCCAGAAAAATGGTTTCAGAGGTGTTAGGACCCCTCCACTCCTGCATCTTCTTGAGGGAAACCCTCCATGTAATCTATTATTTTTTTCCCTGCTTTTTACAGCAACACAAGGTAAAGGGTTCGCTACCCATCTATCCAAAGCCAGTCGGGAATCAGGCACTGGTCACAGACCAGCCGGATGGGCAAGACAACAAAGTTCAACTATTTCCTCAGCAGTAAGGCACTCATTGCCAGACACATCAGCCATTGTGTGGTCTTCAAGCTGCCAGAGACACATGGCTGAAGAGGTCTTCATGATCACAATGCCAGCCAGCATACCAAAGAGAAGCGTGGTGTTCTCAGTCTTTAATGATCAATGTGATACAGTACCCAAATGAAGGAAGCTACTGTTAAATGTGTGAAGTTAATTTGGGAAAACTGCTATAAAATATTAACACTGGTTGTACAAATGTTGCTTAACATTCTATCCCATTTATAGTCTCACATGTTAAGTGGTTAACAGATGCATCTACACTCTGCAGAACAGAGCTCTTTTTACAAAACTGAGGGTAGGTCAGCTGATTTCGAAGAAAGTCATTGCATTACAGGAAGTGCGCTCAGCAGTGGTGTTACTTCCTGCACCTAGATTAATCATAGTGTCAGTCAAGCTAAGGAGACACTAACTATTATTAACCCCACTTAAAATGATTTTGCAGTCCTAAATGTTGGACACGGTTTATTTTCAAGCGCTGAAATTCAGGGTCTAGAATGGTTTAGTCAGAGAGCAAGGGCAGACTAATGCTTTAGAGTGAAGCTGACGGACATAGTCCATTAGACATGGGGATACAATACAAAAACCACTGTGAAATTCATAATCCCAATAGGCACACACACACGCACAATAGTCGATATGAGCAGTCTTCACTGTAATAAAGTGTGAGTTGATATCACACGACTGCTGTAGTACAAGACATCACAGAAAATACTGTGCTATTTTGGGACTATTTCTGTTAGACACACTCTGTGCACATTTGCTACTAGTCATACATAATAACACAATGGAGAAAATCCACACTTCTGTGGTAAGACCTGCAACACATGGCAACTTTTACTTTTGGTATTAATTACATTCAAGTCTGAATTTAAAGCAAAATCATTCTTCATCTGCTTTCAAGTAAATCGTAAAAAGGAGGACTTCAGATCTGATTAGTATGAAGCAAATCTGGCCAACACACCACATGGTAAAAGGCACAAGTCATCCAGCAGACAACTGCAAAACTGAGTAAAGCTGAAGGGATGGAGGAATGAAGAGCTGAGAAGACCAATGTATAAGACAGAGGGAATGAAAGAATGGAAGCAAAAGAACAGAGGCCGGAAAAAGCTGCTCTCTTCCCACAACTGGTTTGACAAGCTTCCCATGCAGGCTGTCGTAATGCCAGATGCAATGATTTTACCAGATTTGGGACAGCCTGCCTCCTATTACACCATTTTAAGAAACCCACACACACACAAACCAATTACGCCAAGCTGGACAAGTCACATACTCCCTGACTGAAAATTTGGAGAGCGTTTGAGCAATCTGTCTCACTAAAATGAAACAAGAAGTTCACCCATATTTCATTGACTGACTAACGCATGAAATCCAAACTGGTAACACCAGCATCACATCCTCTCTGCCTAGCTGTTCTCACACTTCACTATCAATGAACCACGGACAGGAACTTTTCCCAGGAATGAGAGCCTTGATAAGACCGGATCGACAAAGTCAACAGTGAAACTACAGCCAGATGGTGTGAGCTGAGAAGAAACACAGAAGTTACCTGACTGAATGAATACTATTATTTGGACTCTCTCTGATTACAAGTCCCTTTTCTCACTTACTACAATCTGGCTGTGAGTATTTATTTGTATATGTGTGCAGAAGTGATGGGGGAAGGGAAGCTTAACTTGGCAACACATGCAGATTTAAAGCAAGAGAGTTACAGTGTTTGCAGTCTGGCAATCTGTGTGTCATCCCTGCTGAAGAAATTTGTATCTGTAAAAGTTCCATCATCCAGACTACAAAAACAGATTTTTTTTTTTTTACAATTGACTTAATGCACCTATATAATAATATTAGTCCCACTCAAAATTGTAGGGAGGTGTGCTTAAAGTGCACAAGACATCTTGATAATTGTGAACAAGTATAGAAACTTCCAAAGACTACAGATTTCATTTTGATAAACTGATGTATTACCACAAGTGAGCCTTCTTCAGAGGCAACTACATCAAATCACATCATATTTATTCAAAGCTTCTGCAGAACCCAGGCTCAGTCTAGACAACTGCAATGAAGAAAATCCAAAAGAATCACATTACACTATATGGCAAGTCCAGCTCATATATCACTTAACTGATTCAAACCACTATCCTTTGAGACTAGTGAAAAATGAATGTCATTAAATATTCTACAAATCATAATACAAAAAAAGCATTAATTACCATACTTCCACAAGCCAAAATAAGGATCAAAATAGCAGAGGCAGAGCTGGTTTGATTCAAGGGCCAGGCAGAGGTCACACCAGCTGATGATGGCTCTACTGGGGAAATCTGGATTAGAGATTTCACGATTCAAAAAAAAAAAAAAATTCTATTAAAAAAAGACACGTGCTCTAGCAGAAGTAATATATATGTTATCATGGGCCTTAAAACACTTGCCTATGTAAAACGAAATACCACAAAGCCCTGCTTTCTTTATATTCTGGACTTTATAAAGCAATTACATAGGTTGGCGCGTATTTAGAACGAAGCAAAACACTGTCCTGTATGAGAAAAGCAATTTGCTAATCTTCACCTGGTACAGCCTAAACCAGCTCTTGGCTTCAACACTGCAGCACACCTTCTATTTTTCAGTGTATGTAGAGCGTTGGGAAAAGGCAAGCCCAAAATTGTTGTTGAGACAGCTAGCTTTCATCATCACTGTCATCTGAGGATGTCACCAATTACACTGTCCAAGTTTTAAAGCAGACTGCCATAAATAAATGCACTAACTAAACCCAGGCAGGGTCTCCCCCTCAGATTGTGGTATGTGTGGTCCTTCTGAATATCAAAATGACAAAACGAGTAATACAAAAGTCTAGATGAAAACTAAATCTTAAAACTCCTGTTCTGAGATCACCTTATGTTGTTTTTTAGTCAGACAAGCTGCATGATTTTAGATGGCAGTGTCTGTCTGTCGATCTGTCTGTTGAGCATCATTTCGGTCTAGTCTGAAATACCACGTCAACTTTTATGTGGACTTCCACTAAAGTTATACATACAGAGCAGTGCAATAGTTTTAGGAACTCAAATATGTTATTTAAAAATAGAATGAATAGTTCTTATTTATCATAAATATTATAGAAAGTGCAGTAAAATAGATAATCAGATCAATATTTGTTGTCATTACACTTTGCCTCAGAATAGGTACATTTACACGTTTTTCAAGGTATTTCTCAGGTACGTTGGTTAAAACATCTTTTTAAAAAAAAGAGGCCTCTTTGGGATTTAGACTGTCTCAACTGCTTCTGTCTTTTCTTGTAATCCCAGACCGACTCTATGATGTTAAAGATCATTTATCATTTATTTATCAGGTTATGACATAATGATTTATGACTTAGGCATTAGGTTCAGGGTTGTTTTCATGGTGCACAATGAATCTGGGACACCTCAGACAGCCACCTAATGGTACCACATGAAGGATAAAAATCTAAATATCTACAGGACCGAAAACTTCTGCACAGCAGTGAACATTCATGGCCTCTGAGAATGAGTCCTACTGACTTTTATGATCCTCTGACTTTTCCTCTTGTATCACCATGAGAAAAATTATCATCTGTAATTCAATGAATTAATGTTTGATACAGTTTTCCAGTAAGAGCTCAACTACACAGTTAGAAATTGTTAAATGACATTTTAGCTTTGTCCCTCCTTGAAAAGAATGAGAATATATAAACATGCACATATTTTTCATTTCAGAAGTCCATTTTCAATATGCAATACATGCTACAAGTTTCAACATCATGCTTGTGTAACTTGCCTATTGGATCAAGACTGGCTTCATAACAAGTTGTGGTGTCATAAATCCTGCTTTCATGTACTTGTGTTGAACTATGATTTTAGATGAGCACAGAGAAACTTTCCACTTTTTAAAGAGGAAGCTGAAAGCGGCCGTCTCGTGTCAAACTCTGAGTATACACTGTTCTGTGCACTGAATCTCAAACATCAATGTTTGAATACAACAATTAAATGGACTGGCAAAAATTTTACATACATTTCTGGTTCGAAAGGGATTAACTGCGATCCTAACATCGTAAAACACAATCTCACAGCGCTACTAGCAGGGGTGTGTGCTCCTAGTTTCCTTTAATCACGGCTTAAGAGAACTTCTGTGCACAATCAGCAGTACTTCCGGTTTTCTCTCCATTTAATTAATCAATTTCTACTGCTAGAGGCATTTACTAATCTGGGTTGCTGGACAACAACCTCTGTGTTTGTAAACTACTCTTCATTACCTGGTCACATAAAGGTGAGTATACTATGAAAAACGGATGGTTTTACAATAATATTTACAAATTACAACATCTGACTATTATCCAACAGATTTTTCCTGTTGTTTTTTAAACCACAGAAAATAACGAGTAAAAATCACAGAAAGTAAGGAATAATTTGCATGTTAACTGTACAAAAACTTACCAAAACTGTCAAAACAAAGTCAACATAAAAAAATCTGTACAATTATAAATTGCGATTTGTTTTTTACAAGTGTTGACTGTAAAATGACACTATATTTTACACTTTATATTACTTTTTTAAACCAGCTAGAAATGCTGTTATTTTACAGACATCTGCCATCATTTAAAAGAAATATTATGCATGTTAAGGATTGAAAGATGGGAAATTATTTTTCAACTGTTGTTTTACAGATTTTCCTGTTCATAAATTTTTTTTATGTTTAACTGTAACATTACACTTTTACTGTATTTAGCTAAAAATATCATTATTTTTACTGCTTATACAGACTATGAACATTACAGTACTACACTGTTTTTAATACAGTATTCTGGTGCCTTGCTCTCATATTTTTACCATTTTTTTGAACAAACCATTTTGTATGAACTACAGTAATATCTCTTCAATTTGGTTAATTCCTGTAAAAACCTGTAGAAGCAGCAGAACCTTAAGTATAGTAAAAATCTAGGTAAGAAGAAGGCAGGAATCACAGCCTTTGAATGCCTAGACAGAAAAAAATTAGAAGCTTGTTCTCTCTGCTTGTTTGTGCTCACCTCCCTCGGTGCTTTATAAAGCCACTGCTTTATGACTGAACACAGCAGGTCTGTAGAGAGCTCCTGCCTTGTCATGAGAAGAAAAAAAGACTCAAATAGGTAGAAACAGGAAAAATGAGGGCGCAAGAGAGAAGGAGATGGGGTTTGAGCTAATAGCTGTGGATTGATATGGGGAAGTAATTATGAAACTGCAGACAAAGACTGCACACGAATGGGTGTCCCTGCATCCTGGCACATATCCATACAGCGGAGGGCAGGAAGTTGTTCGCGCTGAGTGAGGAAGCAACCCCATTTCCTGGAATTGCTGTACAAGCCTCTATATCCAGCAGGCCAAACAGTTGTCATAGAAACTTGCAATAAAATACCCTTAGCTCAGCATGGAAGTAGGGAGACGAAGCTCAAACTAAACACCATTACCCTGAGGGAAGCTTTACTGGCCCACACATACAGCGGCGGTACCAAGCAGATGAACCAGCATGGGCTTTAAAGGCTTTAGTCTCCCAGGTCAGCCTCAGTTTAAGGGTGGCGTCTTAGTGTAAGAAACAGCTCAGTGCCAACAGAAACAGTAAAAACATGTGATTAGCTGGGATGTCTCAAGCCGATCTTCAGGATTTTTATCAGGACAGATCAAGGCATATTTAAACACAACATGAACTACGTGATGAAACTTGATCTATTTCCGACCTATTTCTTATTGTGACTCATTGTAGGTGCACAGTCAAAAATGCCCCACTGCCTGATGCTAAATTGGTGAAACCTGTTCAACAGAAATTCCCAAGCAAACCACTGACTTGCAGAAGATATATGATGATGGTAGTAGTTTCAGTTGCAAAAACCTTGATTTTGTAATTACCTTGCTGACCACTCAACTGCTTTCTCTTGTAATTACTTGGAAAAGTTGGTAGAGTCTCAGCTGTGTATGGAGCAGGGCTGAGCTGTTTTGTTACAGCAGGACACCAGGATGCACTGCTGGCTTGCTGGCTCAGAGTGTGTGAGCATGTGTGTGTGTGTGTGTGTGTGTGTGTGTGTGTGTGTGTGTGTGTGTGTGTGTGTGTGTGTGTGTCTGTGTGTGTCTGTGTGTGAGTGAGTGAGTGAGTGAGTGAGTGAGTGAGTGTCTATGTGTGTCAGTAACACACAGACAGTAACAAGGAGAGCAGTCCAGACAAGACACACTTAGGGACTTTCCCTTGTACGTTCATTTTCAGAATAGTTTTCCTCTTTCAAAACCTCTTTTCTTTTGAAGAAAATAGGTATTTTAGAGTTCTATTTAAATTACTGGGAACAATATATATGTACACAAAGTCAAACTCCCTTTCATCCTATTGGGTCAAATGTTTCACAGGTTGTGATAGATTTTGATAAAACTGTCGTTAACATACATTTGGTTGTCAGAAGTGAACAACCAGCATCTGAATAGTGAAATTCAATCAATCAATGTGTTTTTTTTCCCCCATATGAAGATACAAAATTGGGAAACCATTCGTAATTATTTCCACTAGCCTTGTTTATTTAAAACATAGATTTCTGTCCCTCTTCAGCTCTCCAGACTCATGAAACATGCAAACATTTTAGAGTTAATCAGAGCAGAGGTGTTTATCAGTAGGCGACAAGCAGTAGGAGAAAACTGACTATTGCCTGACCAAAGCCAATGTGTTTCAAAGCCCTGGAGATGCAGCACTGCTACATTTTCATCCCACTGGTAGAAAAGGATGTCAATCCAAATTTTTCGTCTTCAAAAACAAACAGGAATAACGGTCTAGTTAATTCATGTTCAAGTACTGAAATTAGACTAATTACAGCCACAGGTTACTGGTTAACTGGTTGTTAAACATGAGACTGAATTAACACTGCAACCCATTATTACAGAGCATTTCATTTTAAGCTTTTTTTGTGCACTTTCCCTCCTTCTCCTACCTGATGTGACCTGCTTGCTTCATTACTCCATGCGCCCTGCCTGCCTGTCTCCAGGATTACGGGGCTGTGTTGGCCAAGGAATGCAGGCCGCAGTAATTCCCTGTTAATTTGCTAACCTGTTCAACAGTGCAGACACAACGCTCTGTAATCCCCTCAACCCTCACAGCCACAAACACTACCTCCTATGGTAACAATGAATGTGGTTCAATCGGGGTGCGCACCTACATTCATTCTAATTTTGCTTTAATGCTTGAGGATCAAAATCACAAAGAGCCAACTGGTAAACCAGGAACTGGTGCTGTATTAGCACTCTGCAGCAAAATGGCAAGAGCCCCATAACTATGAGTTTCACCTCGTCTGCAACGCAACTATAAAATCTTAGTCACAGAAAATCTATAGATTGATGATGAATCTAGGCCAGCATGACTACAGATTACTGTATCTGCGGATGGAAATGTAAACACACGTACATCTTGAGGCAAGTCCCACAGACATTCACCAGCTGAGTCATATCGTTCTCCACATTATTTACTACTCTGCTCTCTCCCATTACAACAAACAAGTAAAGGAGCAAAACACATGTGAGGCCTGGCTGTTTAACTGCATTACTAATCAGACGGTTCAATATGAAAGAGTTTATTGTCATTTGTGCAGTAAAACATTATGTTTTACTATGCATTCCTATTCTGCCTTCCATCAATTCAGTACCACGGCAGAACATTATTAAAATAAGAAAAAATTGTAGCTATAAAAAATACAAATATTAACGCAAATGATCAAAAGGTTAGGAAATGTAAGGAACACTGCAAAACATTAAAAATAATAAGTAATACGATACATAAAGGAAGTAATGCATCATATATCACAGTCGACAGAGGCAGCCATGTATAATAAAGTGCAAACATGCATGAACTACACATGTAATGCATTAGTACTGACTTTTAGATTAGATAGATAGATTAAACCTTTATTGATCCCACAGCAGGGAAATTTACAATGTAACAGCAGCTGTTACTACATTATGTCCTAATGTAATGTAAAATCACAAAGGGTCTTGGCAAACCAAGCATACTGATGAGCAAAAAAAGGGAAGGAGGGGGCTTACCTCAACATTCCCTGAAATATGAACACACAAAAGCAATGGCAACTTAATCTTATTCTAAGAGTAGGAAGCAGAAGACGAGCGATAAGAGATTAAAGGAAGAGATGGATGGATTTAAGTCACATTGATGACACAGACACGGGGCAGTGGGTAAAGCCTGTGGTCACAAAATAATTTATTGTTGTGGGCTGGTCAATAATATCTTTGTCTGCAGACCACGGGGCGAAGCATGGTGCAGATAAATCACATTTCACACCAGGCTCCAGCTTGGGTCAGCTGCAAGTAAACCATGGGTGGCACAATTGCTGGCCTTTGTCAGTTTGCATCCACAGTGCCATACATACACACACGCAAATACATACACACACGCATGTTAGCTATCTGCTATTTGCACTGGGAAAATATATGCAACCATCCACATGCCCACACCGTAGGGGTAGCACTGCGTCGTGTGCCACAACAATAGCACCTACGCTTCCTCAAGAATGGGAACACTGTGGATCTGCTAGGGAGTAAGGTCAAACTGCACCATTGCCCCAACTTAACTATGATACACTGAACTCATTTTCACGTTTTGTTTAATTTCTGTTTCCACTGCTGATGCAAATTTGCAGGATCACATTAAAAACTTTCATCCCACAAACATAGGGCAGGTTCTTCATTGTGAGGGAGTTAACACCTCAGTCATGGCATCAAGGTAAGCGATACACCTTTCTGTCATATGGAGAACCACTTGTGTGTTGCATGCATCGGAGGTTGCACTGGCTGCAAATGAAAAGGTTCAGTACAGTGCAGTGTCCAGCCTATATGCATGGTCATCATTACCAGGAAAAAAGTAGATATATTTGAAAACAAGGAAGGAAAAGAAAATCATGGTGCACAAAGTGTGAGTACTAGACAGCGAGAGAGAGACAACAGAGAGGGAGGGAGGAATGTCAAACACCAACAACATTCCTATGCTTCTCCTTGCACTGCCTGCAGCAATGTCACATTGTATTTTCTTCCTTTGTGTAACTTCAGTGTTCACAAGTCACCTACAGTCCATGAACAAAAAACGTGAGAAAGAAAAGCACGGCTGCATGTATCAACTTTGGACTAAGCACATGAGATTATATCAATTTCATTGCTTTGGCGCTCATTTGTAGAGGCAAAAAAAAAAGAAAATGCTACAGGCTGTTTCAGATATCTCTGAGGAACCACTGAAACAAATATAGGGAAATAAAACATATTACAAAATCATCCTCAGGGTTTCAGGAAAAAGGTAAAAAAAAAAAAAGTCAGACATTCATAATAGCATTTGCATATAATGCGCTGACAAAAGAATAAAACGCCTGACCCTTGAAGTAGACATCCTGGCCAGAAATCAGAAATACATGAACTGAGGAAAATTGCAAATTCTATACGTAACCATGAATGAAATGAGAATTAACATAAATGTAGAGATAAATGATCCCCAGAACATTATGCAAACAAACTGCATCTTATCTTAACTAGAGATATGTAACCAAATTTATGTATGTTTGTATTTGCAGCGCTGCTTTACAATAATTTCACACTAAAAAGCAAACTTAAACTACTAGGAAGGGTCTGAGTGAAAGAAAATGACCTAAATTAGCAGGCAACATGTCAGACATTAAATATTTATCTGCTGGCCTCCATTACAGTGCACTCTAAGATACTTCAAGTGCTTTTATTCCATGCAAGGCAACCTTTCACTCCTTCTAAATCCTTGACCACTGTGAGTTGACTCAGTGCCTAATCACACACCATAGGACCTGCTAATGGGCCCCAGTAAATGGACACTAATTTGAGCTTAAATTTATGGCACGTTAAAGAGACACAGAAACGCATAGAAGGTGTTAAATTTGAGTGAAAAATGTCATTTCCAATCACATTTCTGAGAATTTCTCAGCCCTTACACCTATCATTTGGCATTTAACCCAAAAGGCAGTGCTGGGTTTTAAGAGGAGGGGGGAAAAAGCAAGTTAAGTCCTGAAACTCTACATAAGTACAGTGATTTTGATGGAGTTTTATCACCTCCATCACTGGCACCGGCTCTCTTAATCCAAGCAGAGCAGTCAAAACAAGGTTAAGTGTCCATTTTGAATTCTTTCTCTAGCTCTGGCTGTTCAACATCTGGGCAGCAGTGCGACTCTGCTCATTAGTAGGCCGTAGTATCCAGATTAACCCTCTTGTCGTCCTGCGGGTCAAAATTGACCCTTTTTAAAGTTTGAAAATGTGGAAAAATATATACAGTTTCACAGTGAAACTTCTGATGTCCACATTTTCTACATTTTACCAGGATTGTCAAGCTTAGGTGTCTTAAAATAAGCCAGATATGCTAAACAAAATAGCAGTTTTTCACTCCAAAATAGATTTTTGCTTTCATGTAACCTCCAAATTTGAGATGTATTAACCCTCCTGTTGTCCTCATTTATGGGCACCAAAAATATTGTTTCCTTGTCTGAAAAAAAAATCCAAAAATTCAGATAAAAAAAAAAATTCCCCAAATTTCTGAAAATTTGCAAAACCTTCAGGAAGAAAATTCCAATAATTCCTTAAAAGTTTCCCTTAAAAGTTTTATTTAAAAAAAATCCCCCAGATTTGGCAAGAAAATTCTTGTAAATATTTTCAAAAAATGAGTAAAAATCTTCAAAAAAAATCCTAAAAATATCTAAAGTGATTCCATATATATCAGTAAAACTTCTAATATTCCCTTAAGAACATTCACAATAAAATCAACCAAAATCCAGCGAAATTCACTACATTTTGGTTGATTTTTATGTGTACGTTCTTAAAGAAAATATTAGAAGCTGGATTTTGGTTGATTTTTATGTGAACGATCTTAAAGAAAATATTAGAAGCTTTACTTATATATATGGAATCAGTTCAGACATTTTTAGGATTTTTTTGGAAGATTTTTACTCATTTTTTGAAAATATTTACAAGAATTTTCTTGCCAAATTTGGGGGATTTTTAAAAAAAAAAAAACTTTTAGGGGAAACTTTTAAGGAATTTTTGGAATTTTCTTCCTGAAGGTTTTGCAAATTTTCAGAAATTTGGGAAATTTTTTTGCTGATTTTTTCAGACAAGGAAACAGTATTTTTGGTGCCTGTAAATGAGGACAACAGGAGGGTTAATCAGACCAGAACCCTCTGAATTTGACACAGGGAGACGTTAGCTTCAGCTTCATGGAGGTGTGGAAACAATTATGTACTTTTAAGCGAAATGAACACACAGCGAAGGGCTTTAAATCTGCTGTAGCATAATCTAAGTGAGGTTAATTAACGTATCTTCTGATTATAACCACTACAACTTACGATAACAAATAGCAGCCTTCCTTGTAAAAGTACCTTTATTGAAAGTTTTTGCTTTCTTTAAAGTAGCCTTAAAAAACTAAAGTCAGCTAACTAGCTGGCTAAAGTGTAAGAGATGCTAAGAGGCAACAAAACGTGATCATGACGAGTTATGAGTTATTACCAAAACGATGTACTGTAACAAATAAATAAATAAATAAAACTTACCCAGGGAGAGCTGGATGAAGCAGAAGACGACGACTAGTGATTTTCCCGAGGAGAAACCGGGTATCTGCTCCATATTTTCTGTAAAATCCACATAAGGTCGCCAGCCCAAAGTTGAGCTGTCTCCCCTCAACGGCTGGTTCTCACAGGAGAAAAAAAAGTCTCGTTGGAGTGGATGTAGCGGGTTAAAAACAGTCGTAGTGCCCGAATTATAACATTTCAGTAATTTTTCACATGAGTTCCGCTAGTTGTGATGCTAAAACTGTGTAAAAGTCCTCTTAAAATTACGCTGAATAAGACGCACACGGCGCTGAAGAAGTCTTCACGTCTCTTCGCTCCGCAGCCACTGAAGTCACCGCCAGAGAGAGACACATATCCTTCCGCTGCACTCACACAGGATCTATATTTCGGCTAAAAAAAGATGGCACAACGGCACAAAACTACACTTCTATCTAATTTAGACGTCTTTGTCTCCGATTTGTGAGATTAAAATTCCTCTGTATATAGCTTATTCCGGGCTCAACATAAAGGAGTAGAAATTGAAGTTTTTGTTCTCTGTCGCCGCCGCGGAGGAATTTTTTTTCTCATTTTTCTACTTCTCGGAGTCTGGTATGACTCAAAATTAACCCGTTCAATGTTTTTTTTTTCTTTTTTTCTGCACGTTTTTTCCCGGTATGGCTCTTAACACCCACTTCTTAGTCGACTTTTTTTGTCGTTACCGTAGCAGTGAAAGCCACGATGTGTGCCAGGGTTCAGGTCCTCCACGTTACAGCTGCACTTTTCAGGTAACTCTGGCAGACAAATCTCGACTTTAAACACACAGTAGTGGTAGTTTTAAATAGGTGGTAAACAATGACTGCTGCTGCTCTACAAAAAACACCTGTGAATCTGAATGTCTAAATGACTAAACATGTCCTATTTAACACTCATATATCATCATTTTAAAATGGTGTGCCATTAAATAAAAAAATTAATATCCCAGAAAGGCCACATGAAGGTGAGTTTCTCTTCTATGAGCTCTTTAATCAGTGTTGATGCAGAGTCTGTCAGGTTAGTTACTATTTGGGTAATGGTTAGTTACTAATTTCTCAGGTGCATTATGAGTGCATTTGCAGTAAAATTTATCACAAATGTCTATTTTGTAAGCAATTTTCAACATGTGATGGAAGCTTTTCACATGTGACACCATCAAAAGTGTGATAAAAGTGTACAGAAGCCCTTTTCAGGTAATTTGGGCAGAGACTTTTTGACTTTAAAGCCATAGCAGTGGTAGAATAAAGTCATAGTAATGATTTGGAGAGTAATTGGAATGTAATTTATCTCAAATGTCTGTTTTTATCATGAATTTTCAACACGTGACGAAGCATTGCCGCATGAGATACCATCAAAAAAGTGGTCATCACACAAGAACGACTCTAGATTAAAATGTGGGTAAACGATGACTTTTGGCATTCTCCAAAACCACTTTTAAATCTGTATGTCTAATTTGTTCATTTTTTTCCTTGTGAGCCCTCAGATAACATCATGTTGGTAGTATGGTGAGTCATGAAGTTAAGGAAAAGATCCCTGACAGGCTAAGAGGCCAGTTGTTTAGGTGACTTTCTGTTCCAGCAGCTTTTCAGTCAGTGTTGTTGCAGACTGTTGCAGGTTAGTCATCACTCTTTAAAGTGCAAATTAGGGTGAGCGACATGTGGAAAACAGCTCAGTGATGTGATAGATAATACAAGATGGTTAGATGTGATAGATAATATAATTTGATGCAATCTTACAGTCCTGCTTCAGTTCAGTATTCACTGCATGATGTATTTTTAAAAAATGATGGAGCATCAGCACGAGATACCGTTAAAAGTGTGACTGTCACACAAAGACGGCATGAATGCGCAAAGCCTTTGATGCAAAAGTTTAAATCCTGTGTCAGACTTGTTGCTTAACGTTTATCCTAAACTATAGCATTTGCATGTTGCTAATTGCATTGTTTTAAATTTAGATTTTGACTTAAAATCGATTCAGCCCCTGTGCAGATACCTATGACTGTGCTCTACTAACACATATTAAAAACTTGCATTTAGGCAATAAACTATTGGTTATATGTAATGCAATTAATATCAAATGTGCAAAAATGGCTTGTATTACCTAAAAGTCTGATGTAAAACAACCATGCATTAACAGAAAATGAATGATTTAATAACATATTTTCAGTATGAAAAAATATGACTAATTAAGGAATTGTGGAATAAAAAAATTCAAAAGAAAAACATTACCGTAACTTTCAAAAGGACTTTTGTATTTTTCCAGATGTTTTGAAGCATTTTATTAGCATTACAGATGGAACATTTCATTAATTTATCAGTTGCATAACAAATGATAGTTCATCCTAGTGATCATGCAGGTTCATTTTCATTCATTTTAAAGTTGGCAAAAGTGAAATATGCCCTTGTTACTTCCTAGAAGAAAAACATTTGAGAAAAGCTTAATCCTTTGAAAACTCACATTATTGCTTTATTTTTCTGCAGAGCAGTAACACTCAAGCACCAGAGGACCACCACACTTCACCACACCAGCCTTTACTCACTTCCCCACACTCACGCCACCTTTATAAATCGTTAAATCCCAAACTAATTATCCCTTATCAGGCCGAGGGATCCAGGTGTAAATCGCAGGCTCATCACAATAACAAGACCAAGTCTCATCCCAGTGATTTGTTTGTCTTTACACCCCATTAGAGAAACATTGCAGAGCCTCCTGCTGCTGTGAGCGGCCCTTTGTCCTCTATTCAACCCTGCTGAAAGGCCTGGAACCAGAGGAGAGCAAATTGATCTCCTCAGGGGTCCGTACTGACAATGCTTTTGTTGCTGTGGCCAATGTCAAGCTCTTGCTCTCCATGTGTGATTGGATGTCAGGTGCTGGCACGACAACAGACGCTGCTCAGGCATTTGGTCAGATGTCGTTGTTATTGGTAAACGTTTTCTCATGTTAGTTTGTTTGTTTGCTCTCCTGCTATCCATTAACCGATGTGTCACTTGTAAATTTTAGTTGTGAGGCCTATATTTTCAATTCACGACTTCTTCTCTTACACACTTTGCTAAATATCCTATTTCGCGGTGTAGCCAGTCGTCCTGTGAGCCAATAGTAATGTTATATAAATCAGATCAGAGGTTCACTTTGTCTGCATCACTGTTTTCCTAATGATGTCACTCCAGATGTGGACTTGTGTAGTTTGGGGAAAAAAGATGGGGTGAGAAAGGGTGTGGCTCTGCCTCGCAAGCAGAAAACACTGATTAGTTCCTCCTTGACTTTGCGCTGATGAAAGACTACCAGCACAGAAATCTGACAAAAAAAATGGATCATTAGAAAACAAAGCAGTGGGAAAGGTCAACACCACCGATGCTTTAAGTCTCTTTGTGCCAACTTTGCATTAAATTAGCCAAAAAAAATATTATCTTCTGTTTGAGCTTTATCATGTTTAGAAAGCAGATCAGATAATTACAGTTTGTTAGTGCTGAATACATTTATAAACCACAGTAAAAATCCGTTTTATTGTTTAGAAACAACAAGACTGTTGGCACAAAAGAAAAACAAACGGGTGTGTCTTTGGCTTCGGTGCAGCTCGTTTTGGATCAACTCCATGAGTATTAGTGTGGTTTTTTTTTTTCTTCTTCTGGTATTTCAGGTATACTGCAGAGTAGTAATAAAACTGGGCCTGGATTGGAGCCATCAGCTGGTGCCATGCTGGTGAGAGAAACGCTTTCATCAATGTTGGGGTTCTTCACACTGATTTGGAGCCCATCAGTCAGGGTGACTACAGCTGTCAGCCAGTAGACTTATGGTGCACAACATGGGGGCAGATAGTAATGACTGATTGCATTAGGAGGAGTGTGTGTGAGTGTGTGTGTTCTTGTGCACTGCCATAAAATCTTCCCGTTAGTGTGCCAGCCATGGGAAACCAAATCAGTGGCTGTTATTCAAGAAGAACATCGCCCTGCCTTTACGGTTTTTCAGATGTCAGTATGAAGTGTGTATATGATGCCTTTCTATAATTAGAAACAGCAGAGGGCCGAGACACTTTTCATTACCTGGCTGTGGCAGCTGATTTGCGAGCATCAACAGTTGTACATAGGTAAGGTGGCTCTTGTTCATTAGCGCTGGTGCTCTGGAGGTATTTTATACATCTAATTACACTCAGCATTTTGAAAACACTGTTAACCTTTAGTGCAGCTATGCAGCCCTAACCAAGATCTGTTTTAGTTAACATGAGCGTTGAGTAACGGGTGTTTTTATGCAGGCTTTATGCTGTAGGTGTGAAGTTTTGATGCCCCCTGTGCCCTCGTTGAGGCTCTTGCACATGTTGTGACGGAGGCATTGTCTGTCTAATGTCATTTTTACGCTGTAAGCAGATCTGGTGGACGGGAAGCTAAAGGGGGTGTATTTAGGGTTGATTATCACCTCTTCTTTTCATGGTGACCCATTCTGATGGCTGTAAAAGAAACAGCCTGCTGAGTGCTTCACATTTGTCTTGTGCATATAATGAATGAAATTAAGTGGGTTGGGGTCAGTGTTCCCTCTAATTTTTCCTGAGTGTGAGCAAACACACAAACTCCCTGAGCGTCCCTTGGACCACTGTGAGCAACATCAGACGTGTGCACTGTGGTCACACCAGCATCACATCCATTCAAGTTACATGGTTCATTAAAAGAATCAAATTACAGCATTTACATTTCTGTTAAAACACTTTGTCAACAGGAGCCAGTTGAAGGCTGCAGTGATTTTAGTGACACTACAATGTATAAGAGTGAAGTTATTGAATATTTGTCTGTCTTTACTGTTGCAGCGGTTTTGCAAATTGCAGATGGACCCTGTTCACTGCATAGACACCAATGTTATTCCTGTAGCTTGAAAGACAGCTATAGCTCCCTCCAGGAACAACATGAGTCACGAGATCTTGATTACTGTCAGGACCTCTGTAACCCTAACTCTACCCCTAGACTTTCTATTGGATAAATACACGTTTTAAAGCACATCACATGTATGCTCATATAGCTCAACGGGTTAAACTACTGACGTATGTACTATATCTCCATCGCTAAGGCTCGGGTTCGATTCCCGTTGGCAACCTCGTGATATATGAGTTGCCCTCATTCTTCTTTCTACCCCATTGTCTGGCTGTCTCTCACTACGCCTATCCATCAAATTACTGAACAAAAATACAACTGATTTGTACTTATTTAAATCGTTAAATGTTTATTTACAAAAAAACCTCTTAAAGACAATAACACTTTTACTAGGAATTACACACAAATTACTATGACAACTTTTAATATACAATTACACATTACTATCTACTACAAGTTCTTCAAATTACAGCCTACAAGAGTCTATCTAAATATTGAATATTGAAAATTACATTTTAACTCCTAACAGCGAATATTACTTTTCACTCAACAATTACTCATTAAAAACACAACACATTTGGACATCGAATCTAATATAATAAAATAATCAAGAATGACAAAATACCAACACTACACTTTTAAGATAATTCAAACTACAGACAAAAAATTTGAAAATACACCTATTACACTTTTAAATCTCTAATTACACAGAAGACACAATAACAAATTCCCAAATAAACTAAACCAAATACATATCTTCAAACGTTTTCTATTTTGAAACAAAAACATCTAGTTGTTTCTTCAAACATTTCCTCTTTCAATGTTATGTGTTGCACTATGGATTGATTTACTCATAACTCTTTTCTCAAAACTGCTTACCTCATAAAGTCTACTAATAGTTGAAAGCATTAATCAAACTAATGTTAGCTTCTGACCACCACTAACTACACTTTTCAGTCAATACAATCAGTTTCATGACCATTTCTAAATAGCACACAGGTGAACATCTCACCAAAACTCAAATGGATACTCTACATGTGAAATCAAGACTCATGCTCACAACTTTTAAGACTTCTATTAAACAGAAATTTCTAACTAACACAGAAGTACTAAGAAACTTTGCACATTTCAGCCCTCACACTATCTGACATTTCAAACTAACAGACAACTACACATGGACATAGAAAACACAACTCCTTGGACTATCTGAAGGTTCTAGTTTACAAACAACTACTGTGAGACTTCCAAAATTTCAGCCCTCAGACTGTGTGAAAGCTCATCTCCTGAGGACTCAAGAGGTCTGTACACTTTGAAATTCTTAGAAATCAGGGTTCAACCCTCCAGCACAAAACCTAAAGTCCAACCTCCTGACAAAAACAGTCAAGTCAAAACTCTACTTACAAAAAACTCACAAATGGCAACAAAATAAATGATACATGCACAACAATAAAGAAGATTTAGTATATCAGCAAGTAGCTCAGTGGATAACTACATGGACTACCAAGTGGAAGGTTGCAAGTTCAAGACCCACTCATCCCATTTTTCTTTTTTTGTCTTTGTCAAGATATTGACAAAGTTAAGAAGAGTCTAGTCTTGAACCAGCTACCTGCGGCTCCACAGGTAAATCCTTAACTCACTGAGCTATAGATCAGATAAAAATAAAATGATTTCGTCGTCCCTTTGTCATCGTAGTTTCCAAGTGACCACATGGGTGGAGCCAAGGCATAGTCTGGGTGGAGTCAGGGCGCAGAGTAGGCAGGGAGGTGGGTAGCAGCCTCCCCCCTCTACTCCCCCTCCACCCACCACACCTTCCCCCGCCCAACAAGTTCCTCAAGTCTCCACAAATTCTTCGAGTCTCCAAAAGTTTTCCCAAGTTTCTGGAGTTTCCACAAGGTCAGAGGCAGAACAAGTCATGAAGAGGTGTTGAAATCATTCAGGATAGACTTACTTTTTACAGAGACTAGAAGGAATACGACTAAAAGAGCATGTCTTTAACCACAATCCATAAAATCCATGGAGTCGCTCCAGAGAAATGAAGTGAGGTCCACTTTTATAAACCTCCATCCACATGTTCAACTTGATATCCTTGACATTTTTAGCACCACAAACCTTTAGCATCACACTTTCTTGTCATTTATTAGGACTTTCATGGAATCCATCTGTTGATTTACTTTTTGTTGACAAACTTTATTCTTGTCGCCATGGGACTGCAGTATTTACAACTCTTCCTTCTATTTGACCTCATATTTATTGATTTTATTTATTTATTATTATCCCTTACTAATCCCACAAGGAGAAATTCTGATTTTCACATCTCTCCCCAATTGCGGGACTCTGAGCAACGTTTCAGCCACAGTACAGCACCCCTGTAAGACAAAGGGTTAAGGGCCTTGCTCAATGGCCCAAAAGTGGCCACATCACGGCTTGAACCTCTGACCTTCTCATAAGTAGTCCATAGACAAAACCGTTGCACCACCACTGTCCCCTTTCAGTTAACAAAGTTATTTTACTTGTCAATTAGTCTCTTAAAAATCATTTAATAAATTTGATTCTTCAAGAGGTTTAAATTTCTTACTTTGTCATTTTTTTAATATGACAAAAAATATAAAAATCAAGTGTCTTGACACAATTTCACCTGTACTTGGCATTATATCAATACAATTGAATTAAATTTGTATGTATCTTGAAATATCAGACTAATTCAGCCATATATGTTGTAAAACACATTTTCTTTGTCCATTAATCTGTTGATTGTTTTCTCCACTAATTCAATTTTTGTTTTGGTTTATAAAACGTCAAACCCAAATATATTCAGTTTACTGTCATAAACACCAAACAGATTCATGATTCATGATGCAGGAATCAGGCAGTTTGTCACTTTTTGATCTTAGTTTAGTCAGAAAGATAGTTGATAATGTGTGAATTGTTGCAGCTTGTGAGCAGTAAAAGGTTTTAATCTTTGGGGCCGAGTGTTAGAAAACATTTA
Source organism: Amphiprion ocellaris (assembly GCF_022539595.1). Classification (NCBI taxonomy): domain Eukaryota; kingdom Metazoa; phylum Chordata; class Actinopteri; family Pomacentridae; genus Amphiprion; species Amphiprion ocellaris. The sequence continues at coordinate 40,280,800 of NC_072767.1, forward strand.
GAAACCAACATCAACAAAACACTCAAAGATTTGAACATCATTAAAGGGAAATCCAACTTTTGCATGACAATGTCTAATTAAAGGACATTTATTTCCAACGTAAATGTGTGATATTCATCCTCTGGAGCTTCCTCTTCACATCGTCTTCCACCTGGACTGGTTTGGTCGGGAGCATGTGCAACAAACATTTGAAAAACTGCACTTTAACATCAATGAAGGACACTGAAGTTTAATCTCTACATAAATGAGACTGAGTCTGGATGTGCTGCTCTGTCATTAACTCTTAAGTTTAGGGAAAGTTCAAACAAAAGAGGACAGTTCAGATCAGACTTGAGAATGAGGTGATTTTGAACAAACATCTCAGACTTTCTGAGCTTCAGCACCTCTAGCAAGATATTTTAACAACAAGCAACTCAAGAGATCCAGAAGTTGGAGAGAGTTAGCTTTAGCTGAGCCACAGAACATGTGGGATGCTAACCTAGCAAACATTTCAGACTTTTCTCTGTGAATTCTGAGAAATAATTTCCTATTTAATGACAGAGCTACACATCTTAACTCAGTCTCATTAAAACAGACTCTAATTCAGTGTCATCCATCCATATTAAAGTGCAGTTACCCAAAATGTTTGTTGCATGAGCTCCAACAAAACCTGTCCAGGTAGAAGGCCACTTTGACAAACAGGAAGTGGAAGATTCCAAGCAGATTTATTGAATGGGGAACCGGACTGTACTAACTGTGGTCGAGTATAGAGGGCTGATAATGATTATTAGTGAGACATTTGGAGCAGCTTATCCTTTTGCAGTAAATGAAATTATTTAAAATCTTAGAGTTAAACTTAAAAGAACACAAACTCTAACAGAAAACTTTGTGGACGCATTTTTGTTTTGTTTACTGATGTTAAGTTAAAGGAGTTTTATTTGTGACATATAGCCAATCAAATCACTCCAGAAGACAGAGCAACCACAAGTACATAAAGGTTCAGAGCCAAAGTAGCGCCACTTTAAAATGTATTTATTACCGTAAATCAGTAAAAAATAAAATACTGATAATCAGTAATTCAGTCAGCCCACAATTACTACAATTCTACAGTGTATGTCTCTTTCCTTAGACTTATTTGTACAATATACGATGTATATGATGGCGTTTTTTTATAGCAAAAGCTATACTATGATGTTTTCTAAGAGACATATGATGCTACTCTGGTTGTTCTGGCTCTGGGCCGCTGCACTCCTCCTCTGTTGTTTTCTGGATTGTACTCAGCTGCATGCCTTCATCCACCCGGCCTCCGTTGACTCGTCCCGCCTGCCGTCTCTGGAGCTGAAGCTGGATTGGAACAGATCAAAGTACAGTCCAATCACGATGCCAACTGCCTCTCAAAAGGCTCCTTCATCTGGCAGGTGGCAGCACTTCTTCTGAGGGGAAGCTCAGCTGGTCCAGCAGAACTTTGGAGATGTGTTCCAGTGGTTGGTGGATGTGTGGGGAGATAGAGAGGGACCTTTGAATTGTTCACAAAGGAAAACAGGAAACCCATTGGTAGTTTTAGTTTAGGGTGCTACTGCGGTGTGTTTTTGGGTTTAAAGGAAGGTGAACAGGAAGAGGTTTTTTCGTGTTGATTATCTTTTACTTTGTTCCTGGTTGGAATGCCCATCAATGTCAACGTGAAGTTCACTTTTAGTTCTGTTGATTTATTTTTATTTTACTAACACCCATTTGTTTTAACCCCCTCACATGTTGTGTTGTTGTAAACTTACTCTTTCAAATAAATTCTCGTCTAACCCTCTGGAAACCAGCGTTTGGACTGTTTTTGTGTTGCTCCTCACCTACTGACAGCTGTGGACTAAAGGCTATACTGTGACGTTTTTAGAGCGACATGCTATACTATGATGTTTGTTGGGCGACACGCGATACTATAGGCTTTTTTAATTGACATATTATTGTGACTGTTTTAGTTTTTTTGTTTTTTTTTAGCAACATATAAGAATTCAAACAGTTGTAAAAAAAATTCTATACTTTTACTTGTGCAATGAAATTATTATTCTATGGCATTTTTTAGATGACATATTATACGCTGATGTTTTCTTGAATTACATACTATTTTGACAATATACTGCACTATGACATTTTTTGAACCACATATCATACATGACAATTTTATGCAACATCCTATTATTTTGCGCTTTTTGAACCACATAATAATCTATGTTTTGTTTTGTTTTTCTTGCCAACATGCTGTACTATGAACTACAGGCCATACTATGTTATTCTTCAGTAAAGTATACTATACTCTGCCATTTTCTGAACTACATCCTATACTATGGCGTTATACACAGAGTGCTTTGGTTACATGTTGATTTATAATCTAGATTTTTTTCTGTTTTGTTTTTTGACAGGATTACCACAGACCTGACTGTGAACACTGTTGACACCCACCTCAGGGAGACGCTGCCTAAGATCTCAAGGCTGCTTGGTCGTGGTCTTTCTGGCACGTACTCTTCCAAGATGAGCCGGGAAGTTTAACACTGATGGAATGACACCAGGTCTAAGCCGACAAACTTCCAATTCCTCCTCAACCCATCGTCTCTGGGAAACCTACATGGAGTAAGAAAAGTAGACAGAGAAGTAATTAAGTCTGTACGCAACATATTAAAAAGAAATCATGCTAATAAATTGAGTACAAAGAACCAAATTCACCAATATACTGGAGACCAGAGCTATTTAATTTGATAAGTATAACCTTGTTTAGTAACATTTCAATTATTTGAGAGCAGTCCTAAAGAACTGTCTGTAATCCCAATCATAAAATGGGTTTGGAGGAAGAACATAGATGGTAATCTGGATATACATGAGTTAGGCTTTATAACTACTATTGGTATTATTGGTGGTAGTAATAGTAATGCACTAAATACACTAACTACTGCTGCTGATACTGGCACTGCTACTACAACTTGTAATACTATAACAAATGCTGATGCTACTTCTACGACTCTAACAGCTATTTTATACTACTACTGCTTGTACTTTTAGTATTACTACTACTGCTTGTACAACTATACTACAGCTACTATTAATCGTCTGGTATTTGCTTGTCAAGCTGCTAGCTCGCCTTAGCGTTTTGCTAGTGGCTCACTAGTTAGCTCTCATAGACTGGAAGCTCTCAACAAGATTTCATAATGAAAAAAGAGCCAAAAAATATTCTTACCTATGAAAAGTCATTCCAAGTTTCCTTGTCTCAATCGTACGACGCACTGTGTAACTGTATGCAGCACAGTGAGCCGGCATACTTGTTTCCGTTTTCACGCCATCTACATCAAGGGAATGCACTGAAACTTTTCCCCCACTAGCTTAGCCTCGCTGTAGCACGCAGCTCAAAGGGGCGTGTCCTATCTACTCATTCATATCTATGACAACAACGATAGCTACACATAAGGACACTTGACGTTGATTAGCTGCGTAAATACCATTATATACAGTCTATGGTAAATACGTATGTGAATCGCATCATTGGCTGCAGCAGCCAGTCACCGGTCACTCACTGACTCACATTGAAAAATAGCACAGAATGAACTGTTACGTTTATTTTATTTACAATTTAGGTTGGATTTTTTTGTGTGCGCAGCGCAGATTTTCTGTGCGCGGAGACCGTGTCAGCGGTGCACAATTGCGCACGCGCGCAGCTTAGAGGGAACAGTGGTTGGGGTGGAAGATGATGTTTTACTCTGTGACCATGATCAGACCTCAGAGTTTGGCCACTAGTCAGGTCAACAAGATGAGCAGCCACATGGCATCTAATTTACGGTGATGCAGATCTGATACAAGCGTTTCCAAGCATTTAATCACTGTAACTTATTTTCCTGTGTGAACTTGAGGTTATATGAACCAAATGTCAACATTGGGGCTGATAATAAGTTCAAAAAGCTCACAGATCAGCACTAAATCAGTGTAATCATTTACTTGCTTAGACACGGGATAATCTCCAAAGAAAGTAAACATACCTGCGCAAATTTTTTACTGGCCTCAGTTTTATTGTAAAATATTGAGATAGGCACCGTGAATAGCCATAAACAAAAATCTCACAGTGTTATCTTTTCTTGTAATCACTCAAAACTGGTTCACTTTGACTATATAGTCCACTAAAATAACGCTGAGATTGGCATCTGAGTTTGTAATTGCTTGATTAATTGTCAAGCTGTTGAATCACTAAATAATACCACACTGTACAAAATGAGCTTTAAAAAATATACCACTGCAATATAAAAAAAGAAATGCGCCGTTATTTTACAGATTTTCTCTATTTTGTTAAAAAAAAAACAACTTGTAAAATCACAGAGAAAAAAAATCAAAATTTTCATCTTAAGAATCTGTAATTTTAAAAATAGAAATTTCTACTTTTTGTGCAGTTTAACTGTAAAATGATGTTGTTTTTTGTTGGTTTTTTTTACTGTACTTCAATGTGCAAAAATATTATTTAACAGGTATTTGATGTTATTTGAAAGAAAGAATTATGTATATTAAGGACTGAAAAATAGTTAATAGTATTTTATATTATTTTATTGTACTTTATTTATTATTATTATTATTATTATTATTATTATTATTATTATTAATAGGGGCAATAGCTGGTAAAATCATAGGAAAGGGAATTCATTTACACGTTGACAGTAACAGTAATTCATTCTTGTATTAGGGTGATCATAAAACTAAACAATTTTACCATTTTTATTATTATTATTATTTTTATTTTTTTTACAGACATTTGCAGTTATTTACACAGTTTTTAACAGTAGCAGTATTTACTTGTTTTTAATGTATTTTTTCTGGCACCCTTTCTGCCAGTTTTTCACCATTTGTGACAGAACTTTTTATATAAACTACAGTAATCTTCAATCTTAAATTTGGTTATTTTCCTGTAAAAAGCTGTAAAAGCTGTGGAGCCTTAAGTGCAGTAAAAATGTTGGTGAAAAGAAGGCATGAATCACATCACTTTGTGTGTCTAGACAGAAAAAAATTAGAAAGATTATTATACAGACATTTACTGTTATTGTCACAGTTTTTGACCATTCCAGTATTTACCTGTTTGTAACGTATTTTTTCTGGCACCCTTACTGCCAGATCGTCACGGATTTTGTTTCATAGATTTTTTTTTATAGTGCACATCGCAGAGCCAACTGCGTCATGTTGCAGACAACATGCAAAAGTAAAGTTATCTCCAGTTTTCATTAGAGGCTGGTACCCTGTGGCGTTGGACACCAAGTACAGTACACGTTACACTAATGTAGCGTTTGGCAGCCGTCAGCTTCCTCAAGGAAAGCAAGGATTTTGTGAGTATGTTTGTGTGAGAAATCAAGATAGTGCGTGTGAGCGATCGTGTGCGTCATGGCGTTCCACAGTGGTCAGAGGTGGAGAGTCAGCGAGTGCGAAGGCACGATGTGACCGAAGCGTGATGTGGGCAGAGACCTCGGTCGGAGGGTCCCTGATGAGGAGGAGAGGGGTGCTGGCAGGGAGGTGAGGAAAACAGGTGATGAAGGAAAGGTGTGAGGAGGGAGGTGTGTATGCGCATGTGAACACATCCTGTAAGCTGACCTGGGCTCTGGCAGGGCCAGGTGGACAGGAATGTGCTGTTGTGTGTGGATGGGATCCTCCCTTGAGCGCCCCAGCATGCCCACCATCACCCCACACTAGCGGGCTATTTATACTGCACTGTGGGAAAATAACTGCCCCGGCAGTGTCATCTGGGTCCTGCAAGGTTTATATTCCCCACCCACGCGCACACATATATAACACCACCCTGCTTCCCGACTCCTTTAGTCACAAACAACTCACGGATGAGCTGCAGCATGTGGCCTAAGTGGCATATTAGCCTCACACACTGGCATTATTACTGTTCTCAGTTATCCTGGAGTCACCATGAAACAGGATTCAGCTGAGTTCACTTCTCAATGAACAGTTTAGATTCTGACTTGTGCAAAGCAGGAAGTTAAACTACACAGAACATCACAAGGCAACACTATAGTTTGTAATGCCTTTAAGTAACGCTTTAGGGCAATGAGTAGTAAACAGATTTGGAACATTGATAGGATTTAAATACACACACACACACACACACACACACACACACACACACACACACACACACACACACACACACACACACACACACACACACACACCACATATGCACTCATGCATGCAGAATTCTCATTTGTGGTGAGCAAACATTCCTAAGTTTTCTAAAACAGCTTCTGGGATGAATAGTTTTACTGTCTGCAGCAGAGGAAGCAAATATGCAGATAAAAATAAAATAAAGGCCTAAATTATGAGACATGTGAGCATGCAGAGAAACATGCAGCAACTGTGTGGATCTGATACCAGTCTGACTACAAAAAAAAACATGTTTCAACAAAAGACTGGCTTTCTGAGTTATAGTGTTAATGTCGAGGTTAGTGCTAGTCTGGATTTCTCCTCCAGTTTGTATGTCGAGGAGCAAATCACTAATGTAAGTATGATTAATGTAATCTGTTGTGGAAAAACCATGACTGTGCTGCTGCACCGGGTCAGATTAACCCAAAGTGAACATATGACTCTTATGTAACCAGGAACTATGTCTTTGAAGAAGAAGGAAGAATATTTAACACTGCACAAACCAAAGGAACGCACATTATTGTGTGTGTTTTATAGTGTAGAAAAACTTTAACTAAAAGTGGAGGTGTATTTAAAAGTTTAGAGTTGGTGGTACTGGTTTAGAAACAGGGAGTCACGGTGGGTAATCTGAAGGTGAAACCATAACCGCTGCAAGTAATTCATGAGAACAAATCTATCTGTTATGCTGCTGATGATATCTGGATTTGAGAAAGGTCTCAGGGAGGCCAGACTGAGTCGTGCAACTCCCACCTAAGGTCATCCCATACATTAACACGCAGTATACAAGGGTACGCAGATGTACGCACACGCAAAGACACTTGTGCAAACACTAATGCCAAAGCATAAACACACAGAGATACTGGCACGTACTTCTCAGGCCTCCTCCATCAGGTCCTGATCCCTGAGGCCTAAAGGGGCATTTGGGTCAAACCAATGGAAGGAGAATGTGAGAAACAGAATATAGATGAAGTAGTCACAAATAAAAGACGGCGTATGAATTAAAGTGCATAAAACAACTATTACACACATACAAGTAGAGGGTACAAATATCATGGGTCATGGACAAAAAAGTGGGGAACGTTAAAATTATGTTAGGCATAGAATAGAAGAATTAAATTGTAAAAAATAAAGGTTTTAAATAGTATGTAACTGGGATTTTTTTTAACAGTTTATTGTTATTCTACATATTTGTCCAGTTTTTTTAAATTACAAATAATAACTAGTAAAATCACACAAAAATAAGTATTAATTTACGTGTAAATTGTTAAAAAAAAACCAAAACATTTATTTATGAATGATTATTCATTCTTTTCTGTTTGATGATAAAATTACCCTATTTTTGCCAGCCAAAATAATGGCAAATTAAAGATATTTGTTCTTATTTGGAAAAAAAAATATATACAAAGGACTAGGACTAAAAATAAATCAATTTTTAAAATATTTTGCTGTTTACTGTAAAATTACACTTTTTAAAATATATACATAAAAATATATTTAAATCAGCAAAATAGTCATGATTTTACAAATGTTTGCTGTTATATGAAAGAAAATTATGGATATTAAGGGTTGAAAATGATAAATAATTAAAAAAATGTTTTGCAGTGTTTGTTAAATTGCACGTAATATCATGTAAAAATCACAGAAAATATTATTAATTTGTTAATGAGCCATAAATAAGCAAGCTAAAACTGTAAATAATGTCCACATCAAAAGTCATTTATGCTTTTACAGTGTAAAGTGACCATAAAATTACAGTTAAATTTTATTCCAATCAGCTAAAAATGTCATTATTTTAGAGATATTTGCTGTTAATCCCACAATTCGTTACAGTTTTTGAACGTGACAGTATTCAAGATTTTTTGTATGTTTTGTTGCACACTTGCTGCCAGATTTTCAGTTTTTTATGGAATATTTTTTACAGTGTACACACACTAAAAACATGTTAAATAGTGTTTGTTAGGAGGCCCAAATCATGATGACATACAAAGGCACTATATATTTAGTGCCTTTTATGAGTTGAGAAAATTATTCTGCTGAAAAATGTATTTTCACAGAGCTGTAAACAGGCCTGTGTTTCATCACTCATTTGCACTTTTTTCATTTCCTTCAATAACAAAGTTTTTCCATCTATTTGTGTTTTTTAAAATCCAGTAAATTCTCACCGCCTGACATCATCTGCTGCTGATTTTATGCAACATCTCGAACCTGGTTGAGCATGTTTTGGGAATGTTTCGGGCTTTTCTTCATGCTCAATGTGTAACATATGTGCGCACCATGTTTCCCTGCATGTTTGTGCTTTTGACTCACACGTTGAAAGTTCCAGAGAGAGTGTAAAGTGAGTGCGCTCGGCATATCTTCCAGGGTTAATTGTATCATAAATTCACAAGCTGTTAAAAGACAGCCATGGCTGGAATTCACACTTCGGCCCTCACTTTCTCACAGCCGCAGCTCATGCATGTGTTCAAGATGCAACACTATTAATACAGCAGCAGTGTTATCTGTTAGGAGAAACGGAGAGATACATGAAAATACAGCTGGGAAAAGAGCGAAGGTGTCGTGATAAATATTTACCCTACAGTGCATTACATTGGGAAATTAATCTGAGACTTTTACAGTAATTCTTGACATACATTTCAGTTTTGCAGAGGTGTGTTTTTGACCTGGAATTGACTCATGGCTCATCTCGCGTGACATACGTTTTACTTTGGTGAATATTGTTTGTTCCTCCTCTTTCTCACTTTCTCACATCTCTCTCTTCCCACTCTATATCCTGTTTTTGTTCTTGGCGTATTTTTTTTATATGCCTAAAGGGCAATTTTCAGCATGAGATGTGGGTAAACATGTAGCAGTGGGATGGAGGATAATTTACTACATTGATTTTATTACTGAGTTGAAGGTGTGTTGTTTTTTTTTTTTAATAGACATGCAGTATGACAGGAAGGTATGAGGGGTCATCATTTCCCTGTGATGAGGTGATAAAGCATACAAGAAGTGCAGAGCAGGTCCAGGCCTGTGCAAAAACCCTCCATGCTAACCCCCCCTGTGAGAAGCTCCCGGTTCCCAGGCCCCGGTGTGTACGTTTGTGGGGCAATAACTCACCAGGTCCCTTGACTTCCTCTTTCGGCCCTCTGCGCTTTATGACCCTGTCCTCTGCCGTACAGCTGCCGTCTCCGCAGCTTCCCTCGGCTCTGATTGGATCAGACGGGAGTTTGAGGAGAAGAGGATGAAGGGGAAGAGACTGGGGAAGCAGCTAGGATGAGGTGGGAAGCCATCGTTTTTATTGTGGCCATTACAGAAGACCTGATGGACGCATCCACAGGTTCACATCAGCTGCATCTTCCCACCACACTACGGATTTTCAGTAGGAAACCAGCAGCCACGTCATAAGACAGAATTTCCATTTTGTTCTCACTGTATGACATATTTTGTATTTGACTGGCCTATAAAAAATTAGATTCAAGCACCAATTCAGCTTTCGTTTAACGTTCCTCTTGAGGTAATGATTAAACCCAGAAAAACCCATCTGTACTTATCAAAGTTAGACGATTTGCATTAAAATATTCCCTTCCTACACCATTGCTTTCCAGGCACCTGCTACAGCTCCAGCACACCAGCTGACCAGGACTTCAAACACTATTGCAAACATCAAAAAGCTTTAAAAAAAAAAAAAAAAAAAAGAAGGATTATATAGGAGAACATTTGATTAAAAATGGATCAAGTCCTTGGTTCTCCCATGATACCATCTATTTTGTTCAAAGAAAGAGATAATGCCTAGACTCTAGCAAGGCGTACAGGTGAAGCAGCCCACTGGGAAGCTTCTAGGCGGCCGGGAAATTAATGCATCCTCCTTAAGAAATGCAAAAAACAGCTATCACATTAAACTTAGAATTAGAATGGCCTTATTGTCATCGTACATGGCATGACCAAAATATAAATAGCTTCCGCTGGACGGTGCACAACAACAAGCAATAAGAAATAAAATCAACATTAATAGACTCAAATGTACATATATAGCAAAACAGTATTAAAAATGACAACATCTGCAAAGGAGGCCAATATATACAATATGGGAGGTAAATGAAATGGAATAATAACCAGTAGAATATGATAAATATGTTAGAAAATTGCACAAAGGCAGCAAAAACTGATCTCAAGCTTCCACACAAACCCTGTCAAAACGCCAGAAAGCAGCAAACTAAAGTAAAAACAAATCACACATTGCATGTGCATGTGTTGATTGCTGAATAAATAACATGGCAGACAGCTGTCATGTTTTTAATTCGCACTTCACTGCTGCTGGGAATCAGTTCAATGTGAGGAATTCAGGTTTCTTTCTTGGTAGTTAGCATAAGTTAGAATTTTTAAAATGACAATAACCCCTCCCTAACACCATTAATTCCTCTATAATATGCACATCTATGAAGTGTCCACCCACCTGCTATAACTCAAGCACACCAGCTCACCTATGAATATGCTGAAACACTGTAAAACTACTCTATCTCTTACTTAATGGCAAATTACATTACTGGAGTAATGTAGCCACGAATGTTCAAACCCGAAATCAACCCTAAACAGAACAATGATATGGAAAACCCACAATCTAAGCTGACATTTGTTACGTATGAAACCGTAGCTGTCTGAATCCATGTTTCTGTCATCTGTAAGCTACAGCTTCGAGGCAGAAATGCACAGCTATGGCGTGAACTGATGCTTTTGCTCATAATATATGTCATCTAGCACATATAAAAACCCAAATGGACATGTCAACAAAATAAAAAACTTGATTTTCACCATAGGGTGTCTTGATAGTTCTTGTACCTACTTCAATTATGAAATAAATGACCATTAAATAGTTCAAAGCGGACTCAACTGGGGTCAAAATAGTACCAGTGCAGTAACTGGTTTGACCATACCCACTGCATACGTGTAGAAAACCTCTCAAGACAAGGAGATGTGTTATTTTTAGCCATGTAAGTAGCAATGCCCAAGGGATGCCAGTCCTTCAGTCAGCTCACTACTTTGAGTGCAGACTGCAATATATCAATTGCAACTATTCAATGAACTACAGTAAAATTCAGTGCAAATATTTAGTGTCCCCAGAGGAAGAACCCTCTCTTGATATTTTCCCCCATATACAGGGTGTTCATAAAGTCAGATTTGTTTTATTGTAATCAGTGGTTGTCAAAGTTTTTTATACCTCACTGAATACACCTCTATATGAGCACCATTAGTTGCACGAATCACATCAAGGCGGTACCCGATTTCTTGCCATGTTCGCTGTAGCATAACCTCATCAGTGGTGGCAATGGCATCAGAAATCTTTTGCTTCAATCAGTAATGTCCTGTATCTTTGTCCGATACACGATATCTTTAACACAGCCCCATAGAAAGTCTGAAATCTGGTGAACGTGGTGGCCAGGGAACTTCCAATCCACCGATCTGAGGAGTCGCCATTTGTTAGGGTTTCATTTAACAGCACCTCTTTCACCAACAGGATACCTGAAACACACAATTTCAGTGTGATTACAGACTTTAATAAACACTGATTACAATAAAACAAATCTGGTTAAGATATCTTATCAACTGCCTTTGTAACAAATTCTTAAAATTGTAAAGAGACTTTATGGACACCCTGTAAAATGGATTGATTACCCCCAACAACCAGTGTCAGTTGGAATAAATTTGCTGAGGCCTTGACGCAACCTCTGCCGCCACCATCAGGTCAGATTTTTACCTAGATCACAACTTTTGTTTATGAGTAAACAACAACAAACAACTGCAAGAGTTATGACTTCAGCTTCAGTTGCAATTGTATCATTGCATTACTGAAACTGAAAAATAAAATGGAGAACATTAAGAAACATATATCTGCTTAGCATGCTGAGTTTAGCATTTAGCGCAAATTAGTACAGTAGCATGATTGGAGGCTCTCAGTTTTATTTATGCTACTGTTGGTTACTTAACCAAAATGAGGCTGCAAACTGTTTTTCAACCTTTGCTGTTTTTAAATTTACTGTATCGTATGTCACTGTTGAAGTACTATATGCACATCCTTTTCAGCTAATTTCTGCCAGTTTAGGGATTACATTTGAGTGTTTTCTGTTAAACACTGGCTCAAAGCAGCCCATTCAGTAAAGTCAGTCCATTAAATGAGATCAAATCTGCGAGGTTCAGTGGAAGTGAAAGACTCGGTAAACACAAAATGAATTTTTAACCAAGTGCGTATTTGTTTCAGTGAAAGTTAAAAGCTAATATGGCGAAGTCATTGTGGCAGAAACACGACTGAAACGCGCCGTGTCTGAATTTCATGCTTCACTGTTTCCTGTGACTTTGACACGAAGTGGCTGAAGTTGAAGGTTGAGGTCACGTCATTTTAATGTCCTGTTTCTTTAAGATTACAAAAGAGTGGAGTGTGGGTGGACGGTCTTGTGGTTCTGTATGTGTCTTTGACAGGAAATTTAATCAAGATAGGGCAAAGATGAGCTGGCAGGCTCACACAATGTTAGTTTTTGTTCTTGAAAACCCATAAGTGTTGCAAACGGCACTGACCTTTCTACCTGTCTCGGTTGTGCGTGCGCGTGTGTGTGTGTGTGTTTAAATCGGGCGATGTGTGTTTAGTACATGTGCCATATTCCTGACCTCTGATCACACAAAGTATTTTAATCCAATCAGCTTCGTTTTCACATGACTGTCACACACTCGCTGCTGCTATGGTAACCTGCAGAGGAAGGAGAAGGCTGACAGAGGGACATGTAGTCCTGTTTTTACTCACCGTGAAATTAATGCAAGTATGTTTGTCACACGTGCTGGATTTTACACTTTACCTCCTTATTTTACAGCTTAAGGTGAATTTGTGACTGAAATACAAAAGTAGAGCAATGCTTGAAGGAAAAAAATAAGAATTTCTATTAAAATCTGTTAAAACAATGATAGTATTTGAATATAAAAGAGAAAATTAAGGGTTCTGACTGCACAATGTATTGGTGGCAAATACATTAGAGAGAAAATAAGCGATTTAAATTATGTTATAGTCCTTAGAAGTCCTTAGTCCTTAGAGCTGCTGCCCATTGGCATGTTTAGTGCATCTCAATTTTTAAACAAGATCAGTGGTTGTAGCCGGAGATTCAAGCAAAACTGGGCCAAAATGCTGACAAACAGGGGAAAATAGGGCACAACTGCAACAGACAAATGCTAGACAGGATAGACGAGGCTGCCAAGATTAAGTCTACCGCATTAGTCAACAACAGAGACAGCTGACAAAAAAAAGCATCTTCAAGCAGTTTTAGTGGAACAAGATTACGAAAAATGATAGCTTTTATCACTACTGAGGCCAAACTCACAAATACCCACTTCCCTTGAGAGGTGAAAAGTTTATTCTGTGCCCTGTGGTTTGTTTTTGGCACGTTACCCTCTGCTGCTTCTCATTTTTTCTCTGACATTTCCTGTTCTACCTCAAGCTGAAGATTCAGTTTGCTGCTCTGTGAGCTTAAAAATGCTACTGTCACATTTTCAGGTGCAAGATGTTTGCATCTGCAACTTTTTGAAAATTATTTTCACTCTCTACCCTGCAAACTGCAGCCTGTGTTTTTTTTTTCATCCCTGAAAACTTTATTCGGAGCTCGGCTAAACAACAGGCCTTCAGCGGCAGAAGTTGCAAGTCAGGGAGATTTTCAAGGCTAATTTTTTTCAGCTGTAATGGTGCAATAGTGAACATAGTGCACTACCTACTGGTCGAGAGTGGTATCACCACACTGAGCAGTTCAGGAAAGCTTGTCCTGAAAACTTGCATTTTAAAACAGCCCTGACAGTAAAAATCAGTCACCAAAAACTTTTGTAGGTCTGGAAGAATCAAAATAATATAATAAAGCAACCTCTGAATTTATATTTTCCTATTTTATAGAGTTTTTCCTCTAAATAAACATGAACAAGGTTAAGTCCATAAAGTTGAGTGACAAGTTAACACTCTAATAAGCTTCCTTTGCTTTCCAACAGACTCACTGCAATGTAAACTGATGCCAGTTCACAGGATGTGTAATCTATACTCTCACAAACATGTTGCAAGATGCACACGTTGATTTGCACTCCAATTTCAATAACATCTGATAACCATCAGGTCAACTAAAGGTCCTCTGACAGACATGAGCGGAGTTTTGTGCAAATAATTTTATTCATAGAAAGCAGACAGAACAGAAAATAAAGAGGTGGTGTCCTTTTCCAGCTGAAAGCAGACAGCGGCTACCGATCAAAACCTAAGCTCTGAGCCTAAATCAACTTAATCCAGTCTGCACTTGTGTAAACTTCAGAGTAAAAGGACCCAACCAGACATCAATTTTTAAAAAAAATAAATGCCTGTTTGCAGAAAGGTGCTGTCACGGTGCATAACGTTTCCAGAGAGTGTGGATGCAGGGCAGATTAAGGACTGTACAACGGTTTGTTAGGGTTAAATTCTATATTTCTGTTCACCTCTAATGGCTCATTACCAACTAAAAAGAGGCTTTAAGAATTTAAGATCTTGTAAATGAAAATAAACTTTGATATTAGTGGATCATTTTCACCAAAATGCTCTCCAGAGGTCATTTTGGAATTTCCATGAATGGCAAATTCCAGCCACTCTCACTGAAACCAGCTATTTAAACTTGAATTATCACAGTCCAGCTCTACATGTCCAGGATTAACGTGGAGAACTGATAAGAGAAATAACATTTTCTAACTATTATTACACCTTATAATTATCCAGATGTGTTTTTCAGAATTGAGATTATTAAACCTCTTCCTTAGTTGCCTATGATGTGAGAAATACAGGAAAAAAGTGACCGTTTGCTGTCCTTTGTTGATGACAAGCACCTTCGGGACCAACTTGTGCACACTAAACTGACATGCAACTACAGTTTATTCTTATAGAAAATGATTAACCTGCAAGGAAAGGCGGATATATGAGTGTGGGATGCTGTCACTGCTGTCCCTCTCAATAGTTATAGTCATTTTTAGGGTCACTGACATCCCATAATGGCAAAGAAATCTGCAGGTGGAATAACATTTGCAAGGCTTCCATACAGTATTAAAAAAGTCCACTTCAATTACTTCCTGTTACTAAGCCTATTTGAAGTCCTTACTGAAGCTTAATGCCGTGTTTTGCAAATATGTGTAGTCGATACTGAATGTTGTCCATCACTATTATGATTAACATGTTAAATGACTAGTATTTCCCATGTAATGTGGTCAGGATAAATAAAATGTTTAGATTTTTTTTCTCTTTTCTGTATTATTAGACAGTATACAAGATTGAATCAGCCACTCCTGTTACAGTACAGTACAGCTTTGGAAACTCACAAAACAGGAAATTTTCTTCTCTTAAATCTTCCCCTCGACACTTGCACACAAATCAACTTCAGGAAAAAAAAACAATCAGCTCATAAACACTCCCACACATTCACTCATTCCCTCTCCGATCCAGGGCAACTACGAGAGCATTAACGGTTAATAATAAAACTATGTATGTGACATCATTTATATTCAGATCACACATCCATGGACAGGCGAGAACAGAAACGGGCGGCGGTTTGTCTGTAAAAGTCTTATTGAGAGCAGGGAACCTGTTTTTATCTTTTTTTTTTTTCTTCGAGGTCTGCAGACTCCTTGCAGGTCATTTTCCACTTCAACACCCCCTTCTTCCTCCTTCTCTTTCATCTCTCAGAGCCACCAGAAGCGTACATAGACAATGAGCATGATGAAAAAGACGCCGCCGGCTGCCAGTTTGGCATAGGTGGAGCGGGTGTTCAGATACTTGGCGTCGCTCCTGTACTTCTTCGACAGGCTGGACAAGTTGCTGGCCTTGGAGTCGAGTGCTGTGTGGAGGAGAAAGAAGGGGAGAGGGAGTAGAAGACAAAAGAGGTAAGAGGAGAGTGGAGAAAGGACACAGAAGTGGACAGAATCAAACACAGAAAAACTCATAACATGATGTCAAACTGTTCTATTTATTCTGTGAGAAAATGACATGAGTTCTACCCAACTGCACTGTGAAACAAGACTGACATATCCGGGCTTTCTTTGTGTAAGTCGGCTTGACAGAACTCAGATTTTCTGCTTCAAACTCTGCGCATTCACATAGAAGGAAGCGTTTAACTCGTATGCAGCTGCTTCTGTCAACAGGTTGTTATAATGGAGAACAGTGAGAAATACAAACATTTATAATGGTAAAAGGACTGCTACTGCAAAACTGAAAACTGGCAATCGTGTGTTAATATATTTATTTCACTGATTTTACTGAATGGAGCTGCTTATTTGTAACTGACAGCTGTAGATTAAACTTCACCTATTCAAACATTTTGTATTGGAGAGCATTTAAGTTTCACACTGTCCCATAATGCAGGATATCACTTTAAATTTTGGCCAAATCAAAGTGAAACAAATGTTTTTCATTGAATAATCTGTCATAAATAACAGTAGAATCATTGGATATTCTCATGTGTTCTGTTAGCTGCAGTTCCAGCAGTGTAAACTAGACATAAAATCATATTAGTAGGATTTCTGCATCACCAGCTAAAAACATGTCAGGTTCCCATGGCAACACGGTGACATACAGTGTGTAATACTGTAACCGCTTCATTCAGTGGTTTTAGTAACATACAGCTCAACAGGTTTGCAGATTCCCTCCGCTGAGAATCTATATCATTGTAAAAATCAACAGGAAATGTTCTGGTTAAAGGAAGACGCTTCTTCCAACCAGTTTGAACTAAAATATAACCTGCTCCACAGCATCAGTTACCATGGTGACCTAGCAGGTTAAAAGAGTCACCTTAGTGACAATGAAAACTCTCACTTCAAGCCTCGCTAACCCACTAATCTCTCCCCGTTGTACAACCATCAGAACAGGTCAGAGACACCAGAGACTCACCAGAGAGAGCTTCTCCTCTCTGCAGCACCTCCTCGATGTTCGCCACCATGATCCTCTGAACATCTTGCAGCTCTGTGTTGATGCTGCCCAGGTTCCTTCTCGCTCGGCTGTCAATGTACGACTTCTTGGTTTTCTGAATGTATGTGTCTAAGGAGAGAGACACAAATATTGTTCCTTTAAAATATATCAAAACTACATTAGCTGTGAAGATGACTGTCAGCTCTCACTGTAGCTCAACAACCCCTGCAGGTTTTATATCTGCACGTTCAGGGATTTTACATCAAAAACAGAGACGTAAGAGTCTGACAGGAAAGATCCGCTTAATCCAGTGTAGTGGAACTTTCTTTATCAGTTTTCTAAGAGTGAACCGCTTTTCCCTTTGACCAAGATTGCATGCAGTGGTGCAAAATGAGCAGTGGAGGCTCTGCAAGCTTTAACCAAAAACCAACTAAAGGAGATAATGCAGTGGTTGGCTGAGAGGTTGCATTAGATTTTTACCTTCCACATTTCACTGTAACAAACTCGGTTCCAGTTTTCAAGAATTTTGAGCCTGAAAACTTTAAAACAGATCGAATTATGTTACTTTTGCCACTCAGGAATGTAGTTATAGTTGATACTGACCTTAACAAAGGGATCAGGGTTTTTTTTTTGCTGTTTTTTTTTTTTCAATTCCCTGATAAAACTCAGCGTTTCAGCTTAACTAGGTTGCTCAATTTTATGTTATATTAAATTAAAATACATTCCACATACTAAAGTATACAGATTTTAATTTGGACTGGACAAGATATCGAGTTTATCTGGAGAGTAAAATCAGAGTGGAGCACTTCCATTAATAATAAGTCTCCACTACTACAATGTATGTATTCTAGGGCTGGCCCGACTAGCAGTTTCTGGGCTCCGGATATTCGGCCCCAATTAAGGACGAATATCCGAGTATTTGGTTCGGTTCCCAAAGTCCGACATAAGGCCGGGGGGGACGAATTAACAGTTCTAATACTGATCACGCCACATCGTCCGGGTGGGGGGCATATCCGGATATTCAGATCTCAAAATAAATATTCGCATACCACCGTCACAACTGAATATTCACATATCCGAATATTCGGGTTCAGCCCTAATGCATTCTAAAATATATTGCACTGGCCACCAATGCATTTAAAACAAACACATTTTACTGAACACACTGCACAGTAGAACAACTAGCGATGGTAAAACAGATACAGATTTAAACATCCACTATGTAGAAGTCGGATCTATGAAAATAAATGCAACAATTAGGTTTTTATTTGTGCAACTACAAATTACTGTGTTCCAATAATCTTAGAATGAGCTGTTTATATCGAAATAAGGAGCTGATTATCTTCCACAGTATGTGATTCTACTGCAGCCCTGAAAAGACAAATGACAACTTGCTTTGGAGAAGTTTTTTTTGTTGTTGTTGAAATGGCAGTTGTTTTAGGCATCCCTACACACTGAAAAAGGTATTCATTTGGTTGCAATTTGTAACCTCACCACCAGATCAAACTAAATCCAACGTGCTGGTCCTTTAATGTCAGCGTTGTGATCAGAGGTGCTTTACAAAGTTTCTCCTGGTTCCGTCTTTTTCTTACCAAATTCGATGAAGGAGTAGGGGCG